>NC_056733.1:820129541-820276166 GCF_019279795.1 Protopterus annectens
CATTTGATGTTGTAATATAGACCCTATATATATATATATATATATATATATATATATATGAATATACACATACATACACATATAAATATATAACTACTTATTGATATGTATAAGAAGAGTATATGTAGAGGGTGCACAGCACATCAAACAGCCATTATTCCTACAGTTGCGACTTTTTCAGATGGCCAGTGTTTGATTCTTTCCTACAAATGAGAATTATTGCATGAAACATATACCTACACACAATGCAAAGGACATGACACCACACGCAAGTTTGCATACATAGAAATTTTACTTGTGTACTATTTCAGTTGTTTATGCCATTTCTTATAGCAGTTAGGTGTTTGAAATACATAGTATCTGATTAATGCAACTCTCAAACAAAATATATGATGCAGTAATCTGCAAAACATAACATACTTTGCTGTCTAGGCTAAGGCATTCAAGTAGTACAACAGTAAAAAAGCACACTTGCCTTGAAGATAAGAACCAGTCAACACTTAATTACAGATGTAGCTCAGCAGCCTCCAATTACAATCTGTACTCAACCCCTAGGGGGAAAGACTTAAGTTGTCATAATGAAAATGTATCTGTTACATAACAATGCTTAACTTAAAACGTCACTATCACACTGACAAACAGATACTGTGTGTAAGACAGTAAGCTCTAGCCCATCACTGATCCCATGGTGAAATGTATGAAAATGTACAGCCATATACCTTAATGTTTCTTACTACTGACATCCCTCACATGTTGTAACAGCCTAGGTTAAAAACATTTAATACCCCTCCCCCATAAAATGTCTTACAAGGGCATATAACAATGTTCTCCATACACTGACCTCCAGACTGTACAAGGTCACACACGTTTTGTCCAGCTGTAGCCCTCATATATATATATATATATATATATATAGTCCCTACCCCACAATTTGTGTGGGAGTCCACAACATCACTGGAATGATAGCAGGAATGCCAGCACTACATAATGATAGGCCATTAGCTAACAACCTCTTACTGCATGACATCTGGACAAAGCCTGGTATATAGGTGGAGGACAGAGGCTGAAACACAGGGCCATATTTGAAATATTGCTGTTATACACTGGTAAAGTTGCTGGTGTTACAGGACTGGTTGCAACATACCCTTACTCAGGAATATGAAGTCAGAAACACAAATGGATGTTGCCATGTACTGATAGCAATCAACAGAGATTGCCACTGATATGTCAGAGACAAGACCTGTGTGGTGAACTGACAAAACATAACAGTCAGTCCTCTGGCCATCATGCGGATAGGCCCACAGATAGGCAGACGGACTGCATTCCATGCAAAACTAGCATCTACACACAAACCCTGTAAAACTAGCATTATTCAATGCAAATAACAGCAGTACTCACACACTGTTACTAGGTCTGGAACATTATACAAATATGTAGTTGGCCTGTGTCTGCAAGTCCTGTTGTAAGAGGTATTGTGACCTGCTGTCTGTAACACTGCTGCCCACACACAGGAAGGATGTCTTCCCTACAGGAAAGGTAAAGGGACAATGCTCACATGATGTAGTCATTTATAGTAGTGGGTTGCTATGACATTGGCTATTGGAAGTACTACACAACTGGCTGCATGCAGTTAGCAAGTGGGGAACACCAACTGGTGTAGAGGCCATCACCTGATTATGAGCATCACCTACAAAAGCCATGCTGTAACCTATTCAAACCAGCTCGAATCCCTGTAGGGGAGAGAGAGAGAGAGATAGAGAGAAATAAAAACAAAAACAAACAAACAAAAAAAAAAAAAACAAAAATAATACTAAAAAACAAAAATACTACAAAAAAAAAAAAGAAAAGAAACCAAGCAAGGAAGACAAAGTGGTACACAGAAGAGATCACAATAATAAAACAGGTATGTGAAACATGTCAGCATGTAATTGAATGTAGTACTTGGTTTGTAATAACGGGATAGATTATGTGGAAAGATTTATATGTGCCATCAAGACTTGCTGTAATGATGTCCTGCTGAACAACTGCTATGGACATACTATCTGGCCCCGTGGGCAGTGGGCCATACCTGTCAGCTGTGCAGATCTGCACAGAATGTCAAGATTTAAGCCATCATAGTGTTTGTTCTGTTCCTTCAAATGTATATTAGTCTGGCAAATAGCTGAAGGTGGAAGTAATGAAGCCATGATAGACACATGAGTTTCAGACCCCACCACCTTCAGAACAGTCATGGTAATGTGAAATGTATCATGCACAAACTTCATAGGTTTGTAATAAGAATATCTACGATCTGTCCCTATATATCTCCCCTAATGTTAGGCTGTGTCCACATGTGATGCTCTGTTTGGTAGCAAGGCAGAACAGTGCAGCTGTGGAGGAAGGAGGTTCAGAGTGTGGATCCGATGTCTGAATGTATTTTATATATATATATATATATATATATATATATATATATATATATATATATATATATATATGTCTACATATACATATATATAATATATATATATATATATATATATATAGATCTACAAACACACACATATATATAAATATAAATACATTTTCACTACTGTTGAATGACTGTGCTGCATGATCTGTTTGAGAAAACATCACACATATCTGCAGCTCAGATGGCTTAGTGCGAAATTGCTGTCACTATGGTGTGCAGGGTTCTGGGTTAGACACTTGCAAGGGCTGATAATTTATTTGCTGGCCAGAACAAGGGCTGTTGGATACAGAGTGATTAAGGCACCTGTAAGCAGTTATAAGCGGGTGTGAAATTAAATTGTTGATGGGAACATATTGCCCTTTTCTTGTTAATGTGAGAGTGGGATGTTGGGAAAGAATAGTAGGTATATTTGGGGAGGTAGGTTGGTTCGGATGACAGACAAGACAGACAAAACAGCATACGGGGCAGTATATGACACATGTGGTGGGTAAACACCTTGGACGGGGAGGGGTGTTTGGAAATTGGAAGCCCATGAGCCCCCAAATGGAAACAGTGGACTGAGGTCCCCACCCATGGGCAGTCACCACTGCACCTTCATGACCCTGAAGGTGGCTGTGATGGGGCTGAGCACAAGGGGCAGGCTGATGCTCTAATTGCGCCACAAGGGCCTCAAGCTGGTGTAGCAGATCCCCCAATTCTCTGTGGAGCTCCCTATACACCAGACCCTGGACCTGACTTCAGGTGATAGGATCCTGTCTGTGCCTGCTCTCGGTGGGGACGAACACCATCCCCTGAGGTGGTTCCACCTGAAGTTAGTGCAGGACCAGCAGATGAGGAGGTCCTGGGGTGGGGCCCAGGATGTGCTGTGGCCTGGTGCCTAGGCAAGATGAGGTGGGAGAGGTGGCTCTGCTGGGAACAGCCTTCCCAAACATGCTATTGTGTTGCAGTTTTAGAACATATGTGGTTAGTAATAGTCAACACAATCCAGGATTAGTTATAACAGCATGTATAGATATTCTCATTAACTCAAAACACCAGATTTGGAACAGTTGCATAGCAAACAGAACACATGCATATATGGAACCACAGTGGCCATTACAATGGCATACAGGTTACATTGATAGCAACTGACCACCAAAGATAGTGTTTCAACATGGAACAGGAATAGAAACACATTTAAATATTTGTTGCACAATAGGATATATGTCCCAACAGTAGGATTGGTGTAAACATATCCATTGATTTGTGTGTTCAAATTATTGTTGCAGATATAGTGGGGGGAGAGAGCGATTTCAATTAACAACTATTATATCCTTGCAGTATGTAGTCCTCAGACCTTTTTTTCCTGTTTATGTCTTCCAGGTACCATGTCCCAGGAGCGTCTCCCTGCTTATACTGCACAGGAGAATGATATAATAATAAACTTCCTTGTGCATCACCACAGAACCCTTTTTGGGCATACGGCCCATGATCTTCGGGAGAGGAATGCCTTATGGAAAGAGCTCATCCACAGGGTAAATGATGCCGGCCTGCATAACCACAGTTATGAGCAGGTGCGACATCATTGCACTGATCTCATCCGCCATGCCTGTCAGCGTCCTGCTGCAGTAAGGAGGGACCAGCTAGCCACAAGTGAGGGTCATGTCATCCAGCCTCCACTGACACATGCTGAGGAGCTTCTCACCAGCCTTGTGACACCTGGCCACCAGCCAAGCCAGGAACCAGACGATAGCATTGTGGAGGTGGGTGCTACCCACACAATGGACGAGGAGCATGCAGGTAAGGCCCCAACGCACATTAGTAGACAACTGTTGCTTATCTGTCTTCATCTGTAAAGTATCTTCATGCATATGTCAGATAACATAGTCTGTTGCTGCAGTGTAGTAATGCACGTATGTGCATAATTTCTAGTATTGTGGGTTTGTACTGTTGATGCTCCCATCCTGTACCAATGCCATGGGTGTGGCTACTGACATTACATCTCTCACACAACTATGTAGGTCCCTCTGTTATACCTCTGGGGCAGCAGCCTGCAGCTGGTGAGTATGGAGTTGTTTTGTTCAGGTTTGCCAATACACCGGGCATGTTATTTGCCATGCACACATTTAACACACCTACCCATAATGCATGCTGTACATGTTCACTTATTGTTGCTGTTAACTGCACTGCATCACAGTGGTCACCATGGTGGCATATCTGAAGGGTATGTAAAAGTCCTGCAGTAAACCTAACAACCTGTCAGTGCAAAATGTGTGGAAAGAGATGAACATAATGGTGGGACAAATGGACTACAGTAGAGACATGTCTGAAACATTACCCTTATACAGTGGCTACAACAGTGTATATACCACTATTACAATGGCAACTGTTACAGATCTACACAATGGCATATCACAATACCACATTCCCCACCTTTTACAACCTGTAATGTGATTCTAACATGGGCAATGAATGTGTAATATGGAATCCTATGTTAGGACAACAAATATGGGGAATACATACCTTAACAAACACTGAAAGCATATGTGTGCACACACTCCAAATAACGTATTTTGGAAGCAGCTTTTGAGGTACTGACAGCATTCACTCTTCTTGAGTACGCACCTTCCATCAAGTACAGGGCCTCAATGTCACACCAAGTAATGGTCTGCTGTCCAAGAAGTATGTCCATGACATTTGCCCACTCCCCTGCAACAGAGGCAGCCGTGGCTTGCACACATCTTACAAACCATGGAATGGATCCCATATCCAAAAGGTAGCACTCAGGAGTGGGAGATGTAGCCTTACCTTACCACACCATTGCATATAATATGGCAAACTGTGCAGACAGTCATGTATGTGACTATGAAGTATGGGACAACATTAATGTAGAAAATAAACAGATGCCCATCCAACACAGATGACAACACATGTTGCAAACTGGTCACAGAGGCTGCCTGGAAACATGCAGCAACACTGAAGGACATGCAGGAATGTCTAGCAAGTACTGCCTGTGGAGTACCTGTATCAGAAAGCCCCTGGACTCTGCATAAGTGTGGCCTATGGGTTGGGGTAATCAGATGGAAGAGTTGTTCCACAGGAAATATCATCCAAGGCTCTCTACAGATAGCATATGCATAACATCAAGTCTCCCAAAGGCATGTGTTGCAATGTGTAATGATATACCGAGACCAAGGCTGAAACCGACAGACAGTATTAATAAAGATACATGTGGTGCACAAGCAACACCTCACTCCACCTCAGGCCCACCATCCCCATCTGTACCTTGCTGGTGCCAGTGTACACCTTTAAGTTTGCTGTTCATTAGCAGGAACTAGGCCAGTAGACATGGTGTTCTGAATTTGGAACACTACAAAATGACACTCATGTGTGGCCCATAGTTGTCAAGCATCTGCAATAAGGCTCAGGATGGGGAGGGTGTCATCCTGAAACACAACAGTGAACTGAAGCATACTTCCAAAGCTCACTAAGAATGGCTGTAGCCGAACACAGTCAAGATCATGAATTGCGCCAGACATAACCCTGACTCCACAGCAATAGTGAAGGCACTGTGTGACCTGCAAGGGCCGTGCACATGAGGTGACCTTCCAATTTGGCAGAGTTGGAGGGCATTTGTAAGGCGGAGTTACCAAATAATGGCAAGTGAAGATGGGCCATGCTAGTATACCCCTTCCAGGAATAGTGACTGCTGTAGTTCACTTAACAGGTGCTGCAACAAATCATCATGTTAAGAGTGTGCGCAGTTATGCAACCCACATATCGTATGCATCTCAATCAGCATCTGCACAACTAACACATTTGTTTGATACTGCATTTGACTGCACAGGTCATATGTCACATATCAGGTGTGTGTAATGTTAACATATGCAGTATTGTGGACCCATTGTACATCAGGGGAATAGGCTGGCATGTCAATAAAGGTGTGTACACTCCTCATAGCCACAGTAATCTTTGAAGGTTGTCAGTGTAATTGGATTTTATTGCTCATACATGCAATGCTGATGATGAGATCTGCAAATCAGAGGTCAGGCATTAACTATTGACGTCTGTCCTCATATCATCCCAGGTATGTGTCAGACAAACACATAGGGGCTGTGAGCAACAGAGCAAACATAACTGCCACACATATACACATTCAGCAATGGTGTGTACACTTGTGAGGTATGGTGCACAGTACATGCCAGGGTGCTGAAAAGGTGCACAGCAATACTGTGTACCTGGGTGCAGTGTGTTTCAGGGGAAGGGCCGTCACCTACTAATGCAACTCGTGCATCACAGAGATGTATAATGTTGGTAACAAGCATTAAGTAGAGCTGCAGTGCATGCTGTTGAGTGCCATATGTCATGCATGTTGACTGTTGGGTAATGAGAGGTCTGTGTAATATCTTTGTGCCACCTTACCTGTAAGTGTGTGTGTGTGTGTGTGTGTGTGTGTGTGTGTGTGTGTGTGTGTGTGTGTGTGTGTGTGTGTGTGTGTGTGTGTGTGTGTGTGTGAGTCTAGAGGTAAGCAATGATGTATAGGTATTAAATTATGTTTTTTGTTTTCCCCTCACAGATGGTGAGGTGGGTCAGGATCCCTCCTGCAGGCAAACTGATGTTAGTGTCCATACAGACTCTGACAATGATGATAGATATGGTGAGGCACAGGCAGGGTTGTCAGGGGCTGAAGCTGTGCAATCAGTTGACATCCCACTTTTATCCAACCCATCCCCACACACATCACAATGCTTAATCATACCCCATCACTGTGGCCATAGATGAGGGACAGTTCATGGGTGGTGGCATGGGACAGGACAGTGTTGTGACTATGGCAAGTATGGCAGTACACAGCAGCCATAGCCGGATTACTGGCGAGGTACCACACAGGCAGATGTACAGGATTACTCGTAGGAGGACTGCTGGCCATCATAGTCCTGGCAGAAGTGCCACAGCAGGTGTCACCAGATGCATTTTTTGGGCCATCATGGAGTCACAGGCACATATGGAATGTTATACCAGAGTCTGAGGCTCCAGAGGGCTACTCATTCTGTTGTACTTGACAACATCCGTGACCTTGCAGGTGCCCACTGGTCCTGGATAGATGGTTGGGTGAGATGGTGGGAATCCTCGACCATGCAATGTCTGTGTTAGAGCATATGGTGGGAGTAGGGCGACAGCCACATGGACGTAGGTCAGCAACACCAACAGGTGGAGGTCTACATGGATGTGAAACAAGTCACAGCCACTCCCATAGTGGCAGTACCAGCACCAGCACTGCAGGGGGGGTGCTGCCCACACCACAACACAGCAGGCCACGTGCACATGGTCCTGTCCAGTCCCAACAGGGACATGGATCCAGCAGACATTTGTCATAATCAGTAGAGAGTACCATATGTGGTCTTGTACTTGGTAGTGCCCATGGAACCCCTGGCAGGCACAGGTCCCGTGGCTGGACACGGTGAACTGCAGCTGTCCAACAAACCCTTGTATAGGGCAGCCACATGACAGAACTGTGTGCATACATACACACACACATCACCAACACAGCTAGGGCACCTCCATACCTACACACACCACATCTGCACAGCCCAATCGATAATGAAACCCCCTAAAACACACATGATGTCAACCAAATGGGTCAGCCTAGGTCTCTGGCAAGCCCACAACACACCCTGTGCATATGATGATACCTGTGCCACATCCCTGTCATCCAAACCATTGATGCAGGGACAGGCTATATGGTTCTGATGCACAGGGTGAATGTACTAAGGTTTAGCAATTTAATGCTGTGTAACATGTTTGCAGCTGGAAAATTTAATGCTTACATGTCAGGATGTGTAGTTGCCGAGCCATGATGCATTATAGCTGTTATTAACACTGACTGATTGTGGTCTCCATAATGTATTCAGTTTGTGTTGTAGGTGTCTATGTGTCAGCAGGATATTGGTCTGCTCTTGTTTCCTACAAGGGGTATGGCACTGCAGTGACAACTTGACTGTGCCATATCCTGGGTACAGCTGAACACATATCACAGGTCTGTATAACAGTTACTGCATCTGCCACATGGCTGATAGGTCTGAGGGGTGTATACAGGTGAGTGGATGGTGGCTGATGTCAGCAGCCCTTCTACAGTGGACAATGGTAAGTGCTCTGGGTGGCACACACCAAATGTTTCTGAATAACACACACACACACACACACACACACACACACACACACACACACACACACACACACACACACACACACACACACACACACACACATGCTTTGGTACTGATGCAATACACAGAGAATACTGTACACATGGATGTACTTAATTTTGCAGTGAACCCATTTTAGCCTATGTACTTCCACCAAGACAAAATAGGCAAAACATCTCATCAGTAAATAATCAGTCTGCTAATTTAATGTCATTGACAATGGTACTAGCAGGGTACATGTCCTCTTTCCCAATGTAGTGCAATCCTGGAGATGGTAAACATAGGTGTGCTGGTGTGGGTGGCACAGCCCTCCACTTTGGAGTGTGTGGGGTGGCGTAGAACCACACATAGTGTGATCGACAACTACTTAACCTGTTAACATAAACTGTACACTATTAGAGCAGACTAAGTGGGGGGATACACACAACAATAACCCCAGTGAGGGTGGCTGTGCCCACAACATCCACACCCAACTATATATACCAACACCAGTACCGCTGTATAGCTGTACAGTGGGGAAGAGGGCATTTACACATCTACTACTAGTTTTGATGGAACGAATTTCCACAAGATTATTCCTTTGAAATGTTAGCGTTTGCCAGTCAGTTCTTGGACAGATGACCTCCTAGGACATGTATTTTCTGCAAACTGAAGTAGATCCCTTCACATACACACACACTTACTTGGCAACACTGAGAGTAGAACCCGTACCTAGGTACTTATTGCTACTAATGTGTTTGGCCTTAATTGAACACACCGCACAGCTTTTAGGATGAGGTGTGTCTCAAGTTTCTTGTTAAGTGAAGAACATCACCAGGCCTTGTACAGCACGGTAATCAGGGATGTACTGGGTGTTAATGAACAATACATAGTATGACATACTGTCATATACACATTGACAAACACATAGTCATAGAAACATCTGAAAGACCTGGGTTTATCAGTGCTAACTACCTTGTCAATGAGTCCATTCTGTTACAGATAATTTGCACATAGCACATGCATCATTGCACTGGATAGTGTAATCAGTTACCTGTATGGTTGATGGTGACAGTGGTCCTCATACTGTTGACCTTGGGACATATAGTGGGGGTACCATGGTGTAAAGACAGTATACCCAGCACCCACACCCCACATTGAATATTTTACTCACTGAAACCCATGATAATGCTCTGACATATCCAGAATCACACATTGACCAGGACTGCAATACAAACTCTTGTCTATCTCATCAGTGCTACTAGAGGGATATGCATTTATTGCACATGCCACAGGGATAGTAGGGTGAGGGTTTGTCATGGTTCTCCTAATGTCAGCAACATCACTGCCCCTTATAATGTATGGCAAGGTGTATTGTATTTGGAGAATGTGGCCTCAGAATGCTGTATCCTACAAATATACACACTTTGACACATGCACACACTTGCCAGGACTCAGAGGGTAACCCATGCCTATCTACCCATTTGTACAACAGTGTTATGCTGGTACTGTGAGCTCCAGGTAGCCCATAGGGTGAAGAGTGTAACAAGGTACATTTAATGTTCATTACAGCAGCAGCCATTTCTAACTATGCCAATGGGGGGTTTAGTGGGTGAGAAGGCCCTCAGGGTATTACCAACTACAAGTTTACAAACACACAGACACTGGTATTCTCAGTAATGCACACTGACACATTTGTCAGTACTGGGGTCCATGGGTCCAGGTGTTCCTAGGTGTGTACCAGGATAATGTCCATGGAGAGAAGAGAAGAGTAGGGGGATGTGGGTACAGTGATATCATGCCACCTGGCATTTGTCAGCAGGCCATCAACTGATGCCACCTGGGTGATCCCCAGGGTGACAGTTAAATGCAACATCCAGTCATCTGGTTGTCTCTTGCAGAGGGCCAGTGAGGTGCTCCAATTGACATGTATGCAACATATATTACATAACATGGCCAGTGTCTGGGTTGGAGACCTGTACCCAAGCATGTTCTGTTGACTGTGGTAGTCTAGTTGAGGTGTCCATGGCATGTAGTGAATACAGGGTGGGGTTTCCTAGCTGTGGCTTTCATAAAACAGGAGGGCAGACATGTCAGTGTCAGTCAAGCATAGATTGCCTGTAAGCAGCCAAGATAGATACCTGACATCTGCACGTCTGTACAGAGGACAGACAGAAATCAGGTAGCCAACAGGTTATGCATTAGGATAAATGTTTTGACACATATATGTCTGACAATGATAGGTATGCCATTACTACATGACAGCAGCCCTTGATGACATGTCCTATACACATAGTAGTCTACAGTTAATATCCACATATCAGAACAATATCCAGTAGCAAATACTTAATAACACACAGATCACACACCAAGAACATGATAGTCAGTACTCAAAGTCCAGCTTTGCATGTAGGGGTGTATGGTTCCTGTACTACAATCTGCAATCTACTCTTACTTGGGAAGGCACTGTTAACAGTAGTAACATAATGATACAGTACATGCAAGTGTGACTGCATATAACCTGGGATACTACCCATGTATGAAACACATACAAAGACAAATGATTGTTGCACTAGCCATACTCAAGTGTCCCATACAGTATACTCACACCCCTTGCTACTGTAATGACAGCACATAGAAGCATGTTATCAACATGGAATTAAATACACTTATTAAAGATGCCATTACCCTGCTATTTTCTCAGTCTGGAATGTGATCACTGGTTGCCAAGGCTAAGCTATGGTTAGCAGGAGTAAGCATTGCTTAAATGCAACTGGTAAGCAGATTTGCGCAGAGGTAAGCGAGGCTGACATGGTGTAGGCGGCTTTTAATTTAACCGTACATTAGCACCACTTACTGTTGGGCAAACCTGCGCAAACCCACTTAAAGCTGCTCAAAACTGCCTTAACCCCTCTGTATCCAACAGTCCTTCTTCTGCCTAGCAACAAAATAAACAGCCCTTGCAAGTCTTGAAATCAGGACCCTGACCACTATATTTACAGCAGTTAACCACTAAGCCATCACAGGTGTGAAGATGTTTGTTGTTTTTTTTCAAATATATCTGTCCGTACACATACTGAATAGTAGTGAACAACTGCTTTAACTTCTACAATTGTTTAATACTTGTTAGTGAAAATAGTGTTGAATCAGTATGTTGTTATATCTAAATATACACATATCAGATAAATATGGTGGGATACATCTGGGAAGGTATATACAACACTCATGTTCACACATAACAAGGATATGTATGTATCTATATATATATATATATATATATATATATATATATATATATATATATAGATATATATATATACATATGTAGATATATGTATACATGTACATACACACATATATATATATATTTATCTGTATATTTATATATATATATATATATATATATATATATATATATATATATATATATATACACACATATATATATATATATATATATATATATATATATATATGTGTGAAATGGATATATGTATATATATATATATATATATATATATATATATATATATATATTATATATATATATATATATATATATATATATATATATATGAACACTATGAAAGCCTGAAACCACACAATACTGACGCCCAGAAGAACGAAACTTCAGAATCCCGACGGCGAATAATGGAGATTGCTATATAGCGAGTAAAGGTAAGTTTGCCATTCTCCCAACTGTAGTGCGATCTCAGAGTAGGTATATTGAAGTTACAAGGAGTGTATGGTGTGCAGGGGGGTTTCCCCCCAGCATACATGTTGTTATTGCTGGTTTTGGGGCTTTATTTTGTTGTTTTGGTGTGTTCGGTATTCTGTAGTTTCGTTCTTCTGGGCGTTGGTATTTTTAGTGTCGGTATTGTGCAGTTTTGGGATTTAGTAGTGAATCTGTATATATATATATATATATATATTTATATATATATATATATATATATATATATATATATATATATATATATATATATACATATATATATATATATATGTATATATGTATATATATTGCACTGTTAAGGTATTAAGGAATGTTTTTCTTTTTCTTTTTTTTTTTTTTTTTTATTATATATTCGAACTTTCAAATATCGACCATACGGTCTCGAACATATGGTATTCAACATTTTGAATGTTCAAATATATATCATAGACCATATATATATATATATATATATATATATATATATATATATATATATATATATATATACACACATTGTTGGCCTGCCTCCACAGTGTATGTTGTAAGAAGTATTTCCATCTACCCTCTCTGATGCTGTTTGTCAAACACCCACATGAAGTCCTGCTCAAGGTGAAGGAAAAGGGCCAACACCCACATGAAGTGCTTAGTTATAGGAGTGTGTTTTCATGCAATTGGCTATAGGAATGATACCACAGCTGTTCCACATGCAATTAGCAAGTGGGGGACGACAATTCATGCATAGGCCATCAGCTAATCATGAGCATTACTTACAAAACTCAAGTTGCTGCCTATGCAACACAGATGTACTTTTCCACATCCACCACAGAGGGAGAGAGAGAGAGAGAGAGAGAGAGAGACAGAGACAGAGACAGAGACAGAGACAAAGTAAGAAAGGAAGGGAGTAAGAACCAAGCGTGTTTGTGCATGATCCATGGGTGGAGACTGGTATCTGGGTATTATAATGGTTGCCTATATTTACTAATCCATACTGTCACATAGTAATTGCACATGGATATACACATTTATGGCTGAAGATTGTCTACAACAACCTCTACAGTGTTTGAAAAATGTTGGCCTTGTAATGTGGACAATGGGACATATAGGTCCTGAATATAATGATGTAGCAAAACCCACAATGCAATGGATCCTGTCATTACACAATCACCCCAACACCCACCCAGGATACTGATGACACACACACAAACGCACACTTGCTAATACTGAGTTTCAAACCCCTACCTGATTATGTATTGCTATGACAGTACTACGCAGTTATTGCATACACCACCAAGCTTACATGTTGGAGAACTATCCAAAGGTATCTTTGAAGGTGGTGACATCAGCAACAGTACTAAAGGAGGGGTAATGGAAGTGAAGTAAGTGTGAATATCCACAAAAGCAGGTGTCAGCGAAGATGCACACACACTCTCCAGGGGAAACACACACATTATCACAGTTGGCAGGATCAGGATTAGAACTCCTACTAACTAGTTTGTTACACTACAGTATTATGCAGTGATCACAAGCACCACAGAGCTTTTATGACTGATACATGGCCAAAGGGTTATTTCAAGGTGAATGTCATCATCAGGCATGCTAAAGTAGGGCAATGGGAGGTGTAGTGAGTGTGAATGGCTTCGAAATCATTAGTCTCCACACACACACACACACACACACACACACACACACACACACACACACACACACACACACACACACACACACACACACACACACACACACACACGCACACACACTCACATACACACACATTTGCCAGTACTGAGATGCATAGGTTCATTGCTTCACAGGTGTGTAGTAGGTGAATGGGCCTGAAGGCTGGACAAGCCTAGATAAAGGGAATACCTTGGCATCAGGCCACATGACAATAGTCTCCAGTGTGGCTCAGGGGTGTAGTCCCTGGAGTGGTTCCCACAGGTGGGTATTGTATTCACCATCCACTCATCTGGGTTACTATTGTGGGTGGCCAGTGATGTGCACTGCTTCCCATGTATGTAATCTATATTCCATTACATGGACAGTGTCTGGGTTGTGCCCATGTCCCACACATATGTTCTTTGATGTGTGGAAGTGTACTTGAGGTCTCTGGGGCATGTTGAGTGGGCAGATTGTTATCTTCTGATGTAGCATTCCTGACCTCATGGTGAGAATTGGTTGTGGAACTGAGGTTGTGCTTGCACCTACACTGACAGCATGATACAGGTATTCAGTGGAGTTAGTGTGGTCTGTCCATACAGGGCATGTGTATAAGGCATGGTATTCCCTTTGTGGGTTACATTTGCAGAGTCTACAGTTGTTGCATGTGTCCAGTGGGGAACATAGCAAAGGGCCACTCTAAGCATTTATTTGCCTGCTGCAGGGATGGAACAGGGTGCCATGTCCTTTTACTTGCTGAATAACACACACACAGTCAGGAGATGTAACACATCACAGTACTTTCTGATGTCAGTGGCACTGTTGTGGTCAACAAGCATGCAGTCCTCTGGAATCACACTGTGGTTACTATCTGTGAGGCAATATGCAGGGAACTACCAATATAGTGGTTGCTGCCTAGCCAAATGTGTTTGTGTATGAGACATGGGTGGAGAGTGTTCTCTGAGTAATAAAAAGGTTGCCTATATTGCTTACCAATCCATAATGTTACATGTAGGGCTATGGATTGTCTACACCAGCCTCTCTGGTGTTTGACATCTGTTATCCTTGTAAGGTGGACATTGTGACATATACTAGGTCCTCAACATAAAAATGTAGTAATACCCACCCCAGAATGCATCCTGTTATTACGCAATTACAGCAACCTCCACTCAGGATACTGATGATAGACACACACTTGCCAGTACTGAGATTCTGACCCTACCTAGCTATGTATTGCTATTATAGTGTACCGCATTTATCTCACTAGCTACGGAGCTTATAGGATGGATGTTGTCCCACGGTACTTCTAAGGTGATGAACATCACCAGCCCTTGTAAATACTGGCATTGGGTGATGTAGTGGGTGAGAGATCCCAAAAATAATTTTACCCTAAACAAACATTTACATTTGTCAGGGTTGAGATTCAAACCTCTATCTAACAATCTTTACAGACAATTATGTTATGCATTTACAACATGCACCATTGACCTGACATGGTGTAGGGCTAGCAACAGGTACTTCTAAGGTGGATGATATCTGCAGGACTGCTAAAGTCAGGCTCTGAGATGTGTACTGGGTGTAAATGGGGCCAGAATCTTTAAGGTACACACACAAACACTTGCCATAGATAAGATTCAAACCCATACCTGTGTAGTCATTGCTACTACATTGTTTCACATTTAGGGCACGTGCCATGGAGCTTACATGCTGGTGATCTCTCCACAGGTATCTTTGAAGGTGACTAACATTAGCAGCAGTGCTAAAGGAGGGGTAAGGGGAGAGTATTAAGTGTGAATGTCCATAATATCAGGTATTATCAAGGACACTTATAATCTCTCATACAAACACACACAGCTTCACAGTTGCCATCTCAGGGATTAAAGCTTCTACCTCAATATTATGCTACACTATAGCATTACGCAGTTATTGCAAGCACCACAGAGCTTATAGGGTTGGCCCTTGTCCAAAAGGTTATTTCAAGGTGACTGACATTAGCAGGCTTGCTAAGCTAGAGCAATGGGTAGTGTAGTGACTGTAAATGGTCTCAAAATCATTCATTTTCACACACACGGTTTCACAGTTGCCATGTCAAGGATGAAAACACCTACCTAACTAGTATGTGACGATATAGCATTACACAGTTATCGCACATGCCACGGAGATTATAGGGCTGGCTCTTCTCCAATGGGGTATTTCAAGGTGACTGACATCAGCAGGCTTGCTAAAGTTGGGCAATGGGAGGTGTAATTGTGAATGGCCTCAAAACAATTAATCTCTATACATACACACACAGAATTTCACAGTAGCCATATCTGGGATTAGAACTCCTACCTAACTAGTATGTTACACTATAGCATTACACAGTTATTGCACATGCCACAGAGCTTATAGGGCTAGCCCTTGCCCAAAGGGGTATTTCAAGGTGACTGACATAAGCAGACTTGCTAAAGCATGGCAATGGGAGGTGTAGTGACTGTGAATGGCCTCAAAATCTTTAATTTCCACACACACAGTCTCACAGTTCCTATGGCTGGGATTAGAACTCCTACCTCACTAATATGTTTCACTATAGCATCACACAGTTATCACAAGCACCACAGAGCTTATGGGGCAGAGAGGGTTATTTCAATGTGACTGACATCAGCATGAGTGCTAACATGAACAATGGGAAGTGCAGTGTGTATGAATGGGCCATAAACCATTCCTCTGGAAACACACACACAACACTCAGTCACATACAACTTTACATTTGACAGGACTGGGTATAAAAATGCTAGGTAAATACTGATTTGTACTATCATGTTACACAGTTATCACAAGCACCACAGACACTATAGGGCTAAGGGCTACCAAAAACAAATGTCTACAGTGAATGACATTGGCACATCATGTGATATTGGCCGATTGGATGTATGGTGGGTGGGACAGGCCTCATGATGGCAATCTCTTTGTCACTGTCTGTCTGTCTCTTCCTCACATCTGTGTGTGTGTATGTTTGACCTATTATAGTGTGTTGGCCTTGCATATGTGTGAGTATTCTTATCCAATGTGCGTGCGAAGCATGAATGGTGTGGAATGTGGTGTTTGTGCACAGACATCTGTGACTGACAGATATGTATAGTCTACTGTTGTTGTCAGACATGGGCTTCATTTCTCTAAGTGTAGGAGCATGCCCAGTATGACCTTCTGTACTGAGTGTGTGAATCCATTCCAGGTAGGTTGTACTCCAGTGCAAGAGTTTCTGTTCTACACCTACAGCTAGCAACCTGTTTCTGCAGGATATCTGTAGATAGGTTGACAATATGGAGTCACAATGGGGTAAAGATAGTGGGATACTGTAACTATTGTGTCTCTGCTGCTTTTGTTACATGGTTGGTGTTAGCAGAGATATTCAGACATATGTACTGTTTTACACTGTGATGTATTATGTCATCAACTACCGACAGATATACTTATTTGCTCACAGTTATTTCCTGGGAAATACAAGATCAATGAAGCCATGTCCAGTATTGTGTTCTGTAGCCTACATATTCTTGCACACTCATGGCATTCTGGAGGGGTAGCTGCAGACACTTGCTGATGGGTCTGTGTAAATGGTTCAGCACCTTGGTACTGTGGTGATTGAGGATCCCCTGCTTGTACAGCTATTGACATAACAGAATGGCCATATCCTGCTGTGGCCATACCTCTCAGCTGTACAGATTCATCCAGGTTACAAAGAGGCAGGGCTCCTATATCTGGTCAATTCCCCTTCACATTGTGGTTTACAAGCAGGTTTGTAGGCACCCATTACTGAGTTTGCAGGCAGGGTTAGTATGGGCACACATCATTGTTTCAGACTTAACACACTCCATGGAGCCCATGCTTCTACACCCCCCACTCTGTTATTCTATCCTTTTCCTAACATTATGCAAGTGATATCTGTGAAGTATCCCTATAGTTGTCCCTTCATTCCAGCGGTATTTAGGGGTTGGTCCACAGTTCATGCAGTAGGACATGGTGGGCATGCTATGGGATTTGTCGACATGGCCTTGCATTTGTGTTCTATGGACTGTGTTATGTTGTTAGTTGGTACCCCATGAGATAACATACATTGGCAGTACAGGTGAGACACAGACCTTTGAAAGAGGACTGTAGGGCATTTGGTAGTGATGCAGGCCATCTGTAGCAGGCCAGTGCATTCTGTCACTCCTACAGTCCCAATCTACGAGCCACTGGATTCCCCTGGGGTGAAAGGCTAAGTGTGCGAGGTGTTAATAGCAATAGTTCTTGTCCATATTAATCCATTGTTTTTGATGCTGGCAGGGTGCTGCTTACAGCTAGGGAAACACCTGCATGGGGCACCTCTTCAGCATGCTGCATTCTGTGGGTATTCCCATACAGAAGTGGGGGTCATACTGTACTCATTCCTAACAGCAGGGATATGACCTGTGATAAACCTGTGGCTGATGGTAGGGTGAGCTGAGTGCATGTGTGATATGGAGACTTCTTGCAGCTGACTCACAGATATACCTGGGACATTCCACTTGTGCTGCCTTGTGCGGGGACATAGGCAGTCTCTCATTACTTTATAACTGTGCCTTTTGCGGTCTGCCAGTGATTGGCCAGACTACATCAGTATTCCATACTACACGGACAACTAATGTGGTGCTAACCTGTATGTACAATTCCAAAGGTGTGTGCAGTTGACAGTTAAATTTTATGTACTCTGTCTAGGGTACTTCCACCTGTGTACTGTGTGTATATCTGGGCCCACATTCATGGCATGTCCATCTTTCAGATGGTGACAGATACTGACATCTGAACAGTGAGTATGGATGACTGCTGAATTGGGTCTTGCTGGGATGCATTGTGAGTGGCACTGCAGTTGTCAGAACATGGTCCTGTCATCGACAGTACTGGCCATAGGCTACCGAGACACAACCCTCCATGCCTACATGCTGACCACTTCCGCACAATATACACCACACAACAACCTAACACACAGACCCCTGCATAGTGTACACATGCAACAATCTATCCTGTAAATTGGGCCAGCTCAGGTAATCTGTGCTCCACTGTTATTAAACCCACACTTACATATTACTGCATTTCTACATAGTATTGTGGGGGGGGCACACCTGACAACTGCAAACATTTGCTATGACTGTACTGGTATTTTAGATACTCTGTTGGCTTCCATTTCATTTTGTATTCTGACCTATCATGCAGACTAGAGGCATATCAGTAGAGTACAGATCTTAGATTTTATTGACCTACATTTCAGTTTCAGACTTCTTACCCTTCAGAACTAACATACAACTGCCTGACTTGTTGTAGTCTGTCTGTGTAGGTATGGAGGGGGGCTGTTCTCCACTGCCATCAATTGGAGGCCTTAGCACAGCCTTTCTTTATGGTTATCTACACCTGTCCTGCTGGCTGAGGCTGTTGTTGGGTACGTGTACCTCACTGACATGCATGTGTGTCCTATGGACACACATTTGGGCCACCACATGTACTGCAGTGAGATTTGTCACCTTGTCTAGTACTGCCTACTTTGTTGACACCAGTATTTGTTATGGATTTCATGCTCCCCATATAGGTGTCTACTATATGTGCCATTCCATTCAGCCACCCAATTCCCTTGCATGCTCACATCCATACCATAGATATAACTAGCAGGACATACTACTCCATTCAGCAATTGATAGGAAGAGTGACTTACCTTGATGCTGTGCCAGTATTGAGGATGGTGCTGGAGGGCTGACTATGTCAGATGCACATAGTACACTCCCTATACATGGGAAAGCACAGGTAGTGTCATGTTTGGCATCACTTTTAATGTATGTGCGAGTCAGAGAGAGATGTCATTCCCTGGGTTCCTACCATGTCAGTGTATGTGCTATGAATTACCTCTTTCCCAAAGCCTGGGCATACCAGGCATGCCTCCTTCTGCCTACATGGGCAGGCTCAGGTTGTTCCTCCTCTGAGTCACTCTGTGCCTGTGCTGGCCTTGGCAATGGTGGGGGGCTGTATGGCCCTGCCCCTTGCTTTTCCTGCTGCAGCTGTTTCCACAGGATCATATTGTGCAGCATGGCACATACAATGAAAATTTGTGTACATGTAGCTGGGGAGTACTGCAAGGCTCCACCGGATATTCCAGGCACCAGAACCGTGACTTGAGCATCCCAAACACATGCTCTATTATGATTCTGTCCCTCATTATGGAGTGTTTGTTTGGATGTGTGTGCATTTCTGATGGGTGTCATCAGCCAAGGCTTCAGTGCGTAACCAGCATCCCCCACTAGGTGGCCATATGGGATGTCCCCACTGGCAAATTTCTGGTACAGCTGTGTCATATGCCAGATGTGGGAGTCGTGATAGCTTCCAGGGGTGCCAACACACACATTCATGATAATGCCCTGGGCATCACACACAACCTGGCAGTTGATGGAGGGGAAACCGTTGCGGTTTATGTAGACCCTACCCCGCTCACCAGGTGGTGCTTTGATGTGTATGTGTGTGCAGTCTATAGCACCCACTACTTCAGGGTATTCTGCTATTTCGTGGAAGAGACGCATATTGCTGGTCAACATCTCACGGGTGTTGAGGAAATATATGTGCTCACCGGCATGTGCTGACATGGCATCCAGGAACTGGTGGAGTACCCTGGATGCTGATGCCTGTGAGATCCTCATGATATCCCCAGTTGGCCTTTGGAAAGGTACCTGTGGCAAGTATTCTTAAGCCTACACATACCTTAGTATCCACTGGGGTGGGTTCCACTCTGTTGGTTTTGTGTGTGAGGTGTGGCTGGCATAGCTCAACAATTTGCTGTAGGATGTCCCTGTCCACCCTATAGTGTTCCACTATCTCCAGCTCATGTAGCACCTGGTAGGTTACCCTGGGTCTGTACACTCTTCTCCTTCTCCTCACTGTGGGTTGATTGTCAGCATTCTCATAGGTTCATAGGTTCATAGGTTGGTACTAGGCTATCAGCCCTAGGGCCTATTCAAGCCTAGTCATAACAATTCCCTGGATATTTTTTCCCACAATATTTACTTCCCTGGACCCCTGTCTAGCAGGGCAACTGACGTGATCCCGGGGAGAATTTCCTATCTCCCATACAATTGTCAAGGTTCCTTTTGAAGAGGGCCAAGGAGGCGCTCTGCTTGACATGTATGGGCAGTCTATTCTAGAGTATGGGGAGTCTCTGTGTCAGGGACCTATCCCTCCAGCATGTTTTGTTCATTGTGATGACAATGTTTAGATCCCTGGAGCATATGGCTCTGAGGGATTGGGATTTCTTTAAGTGGAACATGTTCAACAGCTCATGGTTTGATATGGCCTTGTATGTTAAGCAGAGATCGCCTCTGAGTAGATGATATGCCACAGAGTATAACTGGAGTTTTTTTAGATGGTCAGCATAGGGCAACTGCTTTAGGCCTGAGATTCTTTTAGTGAGGTATTTCTGTGGCCTTTCCAGCTGTTGCACATGTCTTGTGAGGTACATATCAAATGGGGAGTTGTATTCTATAATGGGTCTAATGAGGGAGGAGTACAGTGGGACAATGACCTCCTTTTTCTGGATGAAAAGCCCTTAGTGATGAGGTGTGCCACACAGAAGGATTTCCTGACTGTTGTGGCAATGTGGTTATCGATGGTGAGACAACTGCCCACCTGTGTCCCTAAGTCTCTCATTACACTTTTGGTGTTTAGTGTACTGCCACCTATGTGGTAATTCATGGGTACATGGTTTTTCCCAAAGAGAATATACATTTCTTGGCATTAAGTTTGAGCCCATGGCTCTGACACCAAGCATCTGTTTCTGTAAGGCCCTTTTGTAGAATATCTACATCATTTGGGGATTCAATAATGGCTCCCAGTTTGTAGTCATCTGCGAACTTTGTTAGCCAGAGTCCCTTAGTGTTGGCCTGTACTTCTGAGAAGTAGATGCCAAGCAAGAGTGGTCCCAGGACTGAACACTGAGGTACTCCACTTGCCACTTGTCTGGAGCTGGATTTGGAGTCGGCTACTTTTACAGTCTGGGTTCTGTCAGTAATCCAATTGCAACCCATCAAGTGACGTAGGGATTTATGCCCAGCTTAGTAAGTTTATCTATGATTCCAGAGTGGGGGATGGTGTCGAAGGCTTTGGCGAGGTCCAGATAGGCTGTGTGGACTGCCTTACCTTTGTCTACAGCTCTGGAGACTGATTCAAAGAAGTCAATCAGGTTCAGGAGACAAGATCAGCCCTTCACAAACCCAAACTGGGTGGGGTCCAGTATCTGAAGGTTGCCAATGTTCCATGATAATACGTTCCATGCCCTTGCAGATCAGGCTCATCAGACTGATGGGACGGCAGTTCCCGGGATCCAAGGTGGATCCCTCCTTGTGGAGTGGGATAACTGTAGCTGTGCACCACTCAGTGAGCACGAAGCCTGAGGTGAGGCTATGATTAAACATGACACTTAGGTGAGGTGCCAGTTCATTTTGTAGTTCATCCTCACCATCCTCAGCCTCTTCCACCTACTGATGTATGAGAGCAACAGCAGCCCCTATCATTTTCTTAGTTTTGTCAGGTAAAATTTCCCTGTCTGTGTACACTGGTGGTGTAGAGTTTGTGGGAAAAAACAGAGTGATTGCATAGTTTATAGTAGTGTGCTGGGCTGGGCTGCTGCTTGTGTAACTGTCTGATTCTGATACATTTCACCTGCCAGCTATGCTAGTTCTCCTTGATTACCTTCCTACAGCTGTTTTTCCTTCCCATTGCCTTCCTGTTTAAGCCCTGAGGTGCACCGCACATACCCAGTGCTCAGATGTGAACAGAGCTGCTATTTCCTGTGTTTTTTTTTGTTTGTTTAAAACCCAGTGAAAGGCACGTAAACCCGTTTAGGCAATGTAAAAACTGCTAGGCAGCCTCAGACTCACCTCCCTTTCTTAGCTGTGCTTAGCTAAGGGCAAACACAGGCCACAGAGCTCCAATAAGCTTACACCATGCATGACACTCGCCCTTATAAGGTCATCTACTTCTTATGCTTACACCAGTTGGGTGCAAGCTAACACTGAGCAGGAAATCTGTGATTCAGTATCAATCCCCTCACTTGCATAAAACTGACTTGCTAAAGCATGGTTACAAAACTGACATTCAGCCTTCCCCCTTAGCAACCACTATTCCATGGTATTGTTGTCTTATGCATGCCATTGACTATTATGACAGAATGCTGATTTTGGTTTAAAAGCTTATTTCCAACTTTTTTCATTATTTTCGGGCTGATCCCATTTGCGCACCGCTGCCCTATGCTTAAACGGCTGAAATTGGCCAAAAAAAATAAAAGTTATTTTTTATAATTTTGCAGCTATTTCCCATGGCCATTGGCATGCCTACTACATTGAATACATGCTTTCTTTGGAGCTGTCATGCCTCTGTTTTGTAATTTGCAGAAATGTATTCGGTTAGTAGCCAAATACATTTCTGCAGGTTACACTATTCCTGCATGCCTGCCTGCTTCCTGGATCACTAATTCACCTCATTTGCATGGTTTTCACCTGCAAATGGGGTAATTAGCATTCAGGAGCCGTGTCCGTGCAGGAATAGTGTAGGAGCGCTCATGCACGTCCTGGGAGCTTGTTCCTGGATCACTCATCGGCCATATTGCATGCAGTAGGCAACTCTTGCACTATTCCTGATGTCGTGCAGAGCTTGCTGAATCCCGGAGAATGTCTAGAGTTAGAGGTTTCTTTCTATTGTCTTGGACAGAAGTAATTATTAGGTCTAAAATGTAAAATTATTTAATTGTTTTACAACTTCCAATTTTGAGCAAACATCTGAGAGATATGTATTTTTCACAGAGAAATGTTAAATTTTGTTAAGTTTCTGTTAGCCTGGGAACTGAAGCCAGGTGACAAAGAGTGATGTCATCCAGGCTAACCCAGCAGTAATGTTTTGATATTAATTTGGGAACTCTCTCAGAGACTGCATTTTTATCTTGTCTTGGATCTAGCAAGAACATCCACTCATCTGCATTTGCCTTGCTAATAGTAATTTACTAGGGTACAGTGATATCTCTGAGATATAGATAGGAATATAGTAAAGATTAGTTTAGATGTTTCCTGTAATTATTTGAGACTGTCCTGCAATGTTGTTTTAAAATATTTCCTGTGATTCTGAACTCTGTAGTTACTGTGTTGTTTGAGTATTGTCTTGTTCTTTGATTATTTATTATTAAATATATTTAAACCTTTTAATTGTGGCTGATTTGTTTAGAGATATTTAAGCTCTGAGAGTACTTGCATATGTATTTGGTGACACTGTATAGGCCATTCCTAAATAGCCTTAGTCTTGGTCACACTTACCATTTGGATTAATGATAACATCACACAGTAAGATTGGGCACCCTTTGGTAAGGGCCTTAAAACTAGTTGATAAGTAGTGGCTGGTGGCAGCTAGTACTACCTTATAGTCTGGGTAGAAGGGGGCATAGCTAGTAAATCTGTGCCAGCCTTTCCCAGGTGTGTGTTTGTGTATAAATCAAATCTCAGTGTGTGTGTGTGTGTGTGTGTGTGTGTGTGTGTGTGTGTGTGTGTGTGTGTGTGTGTGTGTGTGTGTGCGTGTGTGTGTGTGTGTGTGTGCGTGTCAGCTACTTGGGCAGGGACATGAATCACTGGTTGGACAGACAGGATGCTGGAGGTTTTGGCTTGGCCACTCAGCTGAGATCTTAACCCTATAGCTGTGCCAGTGGGGAGTCTTATTGGGGATCTGGAGAAAGAGGGAGAAACCAGCCCCAGACTGAATGTGGTCTCTGTGTACGCTTAAGGATAATTTTACTTTACTGTGTGTGTACTTGTCATTCTACTAAACAAACGTGAAAAATTTAAAACCAGCATAAAAAAGGCCAAGAAGGTTGCCACCAGTCACAGACTAGAAATCCAACAGAGAAATTCTGATTAAAACTTTAATTGTGAGCACTTTCATCCACATAAATTAAATGAACTTCTTCAAACATTTTTGAAAATACATCAGACAAGTATTAAATAACCTAATCAATTATGACATCACAAGAAACCTCCCCTTTCCATGCTAATGACTAAAAATTAGCATATTTAAAACACATTTTGAGTTTTACATTTAAACCAACCTTCAAACTTATATTGCCATTTAAAATACAAGGTAATAACAAACAGTTACCCTAAATTATTTTAAGCATTATTAATATTCTAAATCATCTTAACAGAGATTTTAGCTTCAAAATACATTTTATGGAACAGTGGTCATTAAGCCCTGGAAATGAGTACGCGTTAAGCTTCAATTGCCAGAGGAGCTCCCTTTCTTCTAATTTCAGAGCCCATGGTCCCACCCTGGCATTTGTTTCTACTTGTTCAATAATTAAATACTGAAAATGATGGTTTGGTTCTTCCATAACATGCCTAGCCAAGGCATTTGTAGTATTTTGTTTGCCTATGCTATACTGATGTCTGTATATCCTTTGCTTGAAATGCCTTTCTGTTTTTCCAGTGTAACAACAGTTATATAATTGGCACATAGGTAGGTAAACAACCCCTTTCGTATTGCAGTTGTACTTGCCTGTTAATGTATATTGCACATCCGAAATGGTAAAAGATGTTGTTACATGAATGAATTTATAATAGGGGCACCTACCACATTGCCACATACCTTTATTTGGAATATAAGGTTTAATATTCCTTTCCGAAACAGACTTGATGTTACACCCTCTTCAGAATGTTATTTTAGGCTTAGGCCCTAATTTATTTATGACTGTTGTATCTTCATTAATTAAGGCCCAATTTTTATTCAAAATATCCCCCAATATGCCGGCATCTTGAGAGAATGTTGTTATAAAGTTGACATTGACATCCTCATTCTCTACCGTAACTAATGGTAATACAAGGGAGTTTTGATGTTCATTCAATTCGCAGATGTTTCTATTTAGGTGAAGTTTAAAATGCCTCTTTCTTCCTACTTCCAAGATTATGTCTTCCAGTAGACTCAAAGGGTACCCTCTCCTAGAGAACATGTTTTTGAGGGTTTCACATTCTACATCAAAATCTTGGTTAAGTGAGTTCATCTTGGCTGCTCTTACGAGTTGCCCTTTTTGAAGTAAAGGGGTAAAGGGTGACTACTTTGGAAATGTAGGAAGTCGTTAGAATATGTATGCTTCCTATATATTCGAGCTATGTACCTGTTGTTAACTATGTCCTTACTTAATAAGACATCTAAGTATGAAATTTCCTTTGTTTCAAATTGAAAGGTAAATTTCAAAAAGGATGTCATACAAGACAAATCTTCCATAAAACAATTAACCTCATCCAAGTCCCCTTTAAATATTAAGAACATATCATCTCGGTATTGTGTGTACCAGGATACATTGTTTTGAAACCTTGAATTTGGGAACAGGAACTTTTTCTCCCAGTATGCCATGACGCAATTAGCGAAACTGCCCCTGCAAGAGGACCCCATGGCAACTCCACTCTTCTGTAGATAGTATTTTTTGTCAAACAGAAAATAATTATTACCCAAAATCAGCTCTAACAGTCTCTCAATTAAGTTTATTTCTTCCCCTTGGGCTTCTTTCTTTAACAAAAATTCCATGACCCAGCTTGTACCAGTGTCTCGTGGGATAACAGTGTACACAAATCTTTGACACCTATAGTCAAGAAATTGTACTCAGAATTGAATTCAAGTTCATTTAATGCCTGCAAAAAACTCCAGGAATCCTTACATGTCTGTGGTTCCGAGTTTAAATAACTTTTTAGTTTGTTATCAACAAATTTTGCACAGGCATAAGTGATGCTGTTCCTCCCATCTACTATGGGTCTTAAGGGGGGTTTCCATGTCTTTATGGATTTTGGGGATTGCGAAGATGACAGGTGTTAGAGGGGCTGTGTGTGTGTTTCAAGCTACTTGGGCAGGGACACAAAGCACTGGTTAGACAGACAGGGTACTGAAGGTTTTGGCTTGACCACTCGGCTGAGATCTCAACCCTATAGCTGTGCCAGTGGGGAGTCTTATTGGGGGATCTGGAGAAAGAAGAAGAAACCAGCCCCAGACTGACTGTGGTCTCTGTGTGCTCTTAAGGGAAATTGTACTTTACTGTGTGTGTACATGTCATCCTCCCAATGTGCATGTCCTTCACTGATGCTAGTGGTGAGTATTGAGGCTCCTTGATTATTGGTCCAATGCAAGGGTGTCACACTGAGCACCGATCCAACAACACAATGGGTGCATACGTGTCATCATGCCATCCATGAAGCTAGGAATAATGGGTACTGACTCATCGTGTATGGGGTTGATGTACAAAACCCTCCTGTAATGCTTACACCCTGCCACCATGTGTAGTACAAAGCTCCTACCATAGGTTGTAGATTTATTTATTTAACATTTGTTTACCAGGAAAGTCTGACTTGGAATGAGCCAGTTTTCAGTGGAGGCCCAGGGAGAAATGCTCCATATGCATGTTTTTGTAATGTGGGAAGAAACCAGGGCACCCAAGGGAAACCCACACAAATGCAGGGAGGACATGCCCGACTCCTCACAGAAGGCACCCCAGCAGAGAATCAAACTGGACAAACTCTTGCTGGGAGGTGACAATGCAAACTGCTGTACCACTGCGCCGTCCAATGCAGCATCATGCTGATAACATGCAGTCCTGGTACAATACAGGGTATCTATCTATAACTGTTCTGAAAACAGACCTGCCAGCACACAGGACTGAGACATTTTACCACTCAGAGTACAGGGTCTATATTGTGATGATGAAGCTGAGACTGCTCACTGTGCTAACCAGGTACAGGTCTGACACTGAATCCACCTGTACTGGGTACAAACTTGTCACTCACTCACAGGAACCCAGTAGTACTGGGTATGGATGTGTTGCCCTACTAATGATGCACCACTTTACTAGTACATTCCTAGAAACCTGTTGGTACAAAGTAGTTATTCATCACTGTTGCCATGGCAACCTGCTTGTAATGAGTTCACCTGCACAACCGTATGCATATGAGCATATTGGTATCGGATATAGACATAACACTTGTAAGAAATTACCTTCACTAGGAAAATAACTCCCACCACCACCCTCATATAACCCATCAATACAGGGTACAGACTTGCTGCCATGCATGTAGGAACCTAGTTATAGTAGGTACTGACCTCCTATCACACTTATTAACCTGTTAGTAATGGGTATGAGCCTGCCTGGACACTCATAGAATGCACAAGTAATACCCACAAACTTGCCACCACAATTATATTAATTTGTGACTACTACCTACAGACATGCCACTAGGTTTGTGAGCACCTGCCACTACTGTGTACAGTCTTACCACCAAATTTGTACAATTTGATAATACTGGGTATACACCTGTCCTAATACATAAAGGAATATGTCAGCACTGGGTACAGACCTACTACTGGGTATAGAAGTCCCACCATACTCACAGAATCCACTAGCACAGTGTAAAATCCACCACCATGTATGTAGGAATCAGCACGGCTGTGTACAGATATGCCACCACTTTGTTAGGAATCTGCTAGAACATAACACGAGATAAGGATTTAAGCATAATGTTTAAGGTCTTTACCTCACAGGTACAAGGAACAGGGTTTGATGCTGACCTCTGGTTATTGGCTAAGCTTGCAATAATTTGCTGACTGATAGCTTAGTATTCACCTACGAACCTGTGAGTTAAACCCACCACTACTCAATATAGACCTTGCGCCACATGCCCAGAACTCATCTTTTACTGGATATAGATCTTATAGCACATGCCTATAACTCATCACTACTAGCTATAGATCTTGCACCATATGCCTAGAAATCATCATTAGTGGGTATAAATCTTGCACCACATGCCTCAAACTTATTGTTACTGGGTATAGACCTTGCACCACATGCCTAGAACTCATAATTACTGGGTAGACCTTGCACCACATGCCTAGAACTCATCATTACTGGATATAGACATTCTGCCATACAATGAATTATTACAGTACTTTTAGCATGCTTTCTAATTGTTTTAACTTTTAGAGGTATCACATATTTTGCCTAAGAATTTTACTCTGTCCCTCATAAAACCTGCATTTTTGTGTGAAACAATACAGTATTGTGGATGCATTTACCATCATCATTACAAAATGCCATGTTTTAATGGGTCTATATCATTTCATTAAACTGTCACTTCAACAAACGGCATTTCATTGGACATGCCGTTCATCGACTTCCCCTCATACCCCCCTGCTAATTATATATGACAACTCCGAGATCACAGTACAGTGGGGAAAGGGCAAATTTCCCGATCATCACTGTGCCGTGATGTCTGTATGAACAGTTCGATGTAGTTACACTGAAAATGCTGTTTGATGAACTGATTTTTTTTGATGAACTGATAGAGACCTGTTTTTAATATATAAATTCTTTTGCTTTGAAAGTCATTGCTGCTAGGCAGACTAAACATTTCCATGTAATTTTTACATTTATATAATTCGTACTGGCAATCATTCTATTTTGTTAATGCACTTTTACTGACCCTGGTACGTCTCCCATTTATTTTATGTATGCTATATTTTTCTTGCTTAGAATGCTGATTTCCATTCATCTTCATTAAGCAGAGGCTGGAAACATTTCAACACCCTGCATGATCTGACTTGAAACCATTCTCCTCTCAGACTAAAATAGATAATGACAGTCTGATAACTGCATTAAAATTTTGAAACAACAAAAGCATTCTTGCTTGTTGAAGACGTTGCCTTTATTAGACTAATGATTAGCTATTTATACGGTCTTTTCAGCATCAGTATACCGAGTTCTGACTTTAAATTCTCACAGCAGGCAGAGATGAGAGAAATCTACTAATAAATAACAATGCTATTTAATCTGAAAGTGCCTTATCAGTAGTAAAAAGGTTGAAGTCTTAATGCGTTTTTTTTTTTTTTTTTTGCTTCAGATTATTTATGCTGATGCAGGCCTGGCTGATATCCTTTGTCTGTGTTGTGTATCAGCAAAAATTCAACGTTGATGGTCTCTTTTGTTGTGAAGCCCAGAGACTTCATCACAAAGCTGTCAGCAAAAATGTTTGTAAGTTTAGCATTTTTTAGAGTTCAAGTCACATTTTACTTTCCTTTAATTATTGCAGTTTATAAAGTGACCAGAAAAAATCTAGTAACTTCCATTTGAAAATAGTCATCTAACCCTGACTTAAACTATAATATATATGGTTAGATTGTCAATGTACTTTTGTAGTAAGCAAGTCTACTGAGATTCATTTTATAAGTATAATGAATCATTCCAAGATATACACTAAAGCTATGCAGTAATGAAGAGAAATAATGCTGTTTCCATCCATGACTGTACATACCATGAACTGTGCTATGAAATATTTTTTATGAGTAATGTTATTAATTTTATATAATTCAAACTATATACAAAAAGGAAGAACAAGAATACAGATATATTAATTAAATCAATAGATTCATGGCACAGCTAAGAGATATAACAGGATATCACATATTCCAACATTTTATTCTAGCAAGGCTTCCAACTTGATCCAGGATTTAAAGGGTGGATCATTACTGTTAGATCTTAATTTAATACTTTCTTTTTCTTTTTAACACAGACCAGTGGTGAGGTCTGGAAATTCTTTGAAACTACGATGTGGATCATTGTTCCATCTTATAGTTTTTCTAGCAACTGCTAACAAACTCCAAAGTAATAAATTGTGCTCTTTCTTGACACCATAGGGAATTAGTGGTTTCATTAGAATCATTAATTTTGTTAATATATACTTATGCAAACTATAAGTCTTTAAAAAAATTCCCAGCAATGGCTAGAATTCTTGTAATTTATCACAGTCAAAAATACATACTATCAATCAGATTTTAAATGTTTATAACATATCCAGCATTCATTTAAATTTGTTTTATAGTTCTTAGTTTAAATGGACTAGTAAACACTCTATGAATATACCTCCAAGAAAATAGTTTCCAATATATGCTGGTAGATCTTAAACATATTGATTTCCATATTAAGTTTTAGTTATGATAATTGTTAATGTTATCTAAATTACTTTCACTTAAGAAGTTCCAATAATTATTTTTTTAATTCTTATTATTGTTTAAAATTAAGTTGTATAACTTAGATAGGTTTCTTTTAAAGTTTTTCTTACCTTTTATAATAGAAGATATATTATGAGTTCCATTAAATCTTTTTTCTTCTTCTTTAGTCATTGATTGCATTTTATTAATTATTATTTCACTTGGGCTTTGTGCCAACATCCATTCTGCGTAGTTTATGTTAAAAATGTTCATTATCAAATTTATATTCAGGAGTTTATCCAATCAAAACAAACTAACCAGTATATTATCTTACTATATTTTAATGTATTCATCTTAGTGCCCAAATGTAGCACATTGTGCAGAACAGCCTGCATTTGGAATAAAACACAGATTGTATTCCTCTGTTTTGCATTGCAGTGTTCCACATGCTTCTTAATATTGGCTGATATACTTTGTCCAACCTCACAGTGCCTTTTTTAGGCATCATCTGACAGAGTTAAACAAACTTCTGATATTCCAAAGGTGATATTGCTCAATGCCAGGTGTTTAAACAAAAAGCTCCACTCCATGCAAGCTCTCCCCACTTTGAAGGCTATAGATGTTAGCGTTGTTACTGAGATGTGGTTTAAAGCAGTTTAAAGGAGTGGACAGCACCTTGGCAGTACATGGCTATAATGCCTTCCACACATTTTGACCTGTTACTGTAGAAAGAGAGACAAAAGGGTAGTATTGTCTCAATTTACATCAAAAACGATCACACCTTGAGGCTGGTCAAGCAGCATGATGCCCTTGAGCTTCTCCATGTACAGCTCACGAGTCTCATATCATATCCTTCGACTACTGGAAGCAAAGCAACCAACCATGACTCTGCTACCTTTCATGCCACTGAAGGGTGTGCTTTATACTTTTGTTTTTAAAAGTAAAGAAGAAGGAGTGAACAATACTTCCCCATGGATGTAGCATCTGGAACCAGTGAGGAGGCTGTATTGTACAGAGTGGCATTCATTAAAGGGTCTGTTTGCTGTAGCAATGACCTGATTTACTTGGTTGTCTGCTGCAATTTGTGTTAGCTGGATAAAGTGCTATGACCAGCTGGAAGTTGTGGCTTGGATTTGGAGTCAGATTGCTTTATCTCTCTGGCACTGTTTTCTGTGGAATATTTGTTTTTTTATTTTTTTATTGTGTGCCTTGTGCTGATGGAGCTGGTTGGATTGTTTGCAAGGGCTAAAGGCCTGAAAGTTATAGAACCTGCTGATTTAAAAGATAAGTCACTATTAGGGCTACTAACAGTTTGGGCAGGGTCTTCTGAAATGTGTAGGCATACCAACTCTGAGCTGTCCCTGAGATTACCTCTTATTTTACCTGTTTTTAATAAAAGTTTTAATTTTTCTGCTAAATCACAGAGTCCCAGATAATGTCAATACATTTTTATTCAGGAAATGCATGCTGATGCAAAATGTGATGTTCTATTAACATTGAGTGAATTGCAATATGTAAAAAAATGTCCCTGACTTTGGGCCAGTTGCCCCCAAAACATTTGGCTTTGTCCTTGATTCTTCATCAAAGATGTTGAAAGTTACTATCTGTATAAGCTGTTCTGGGGTATTATTATGACTGTACTATGGGGAGGGGTAAGATGCTGTTTTGAAATAAGTAGGCATATTTCTGAACTAGTCCTGATTTTTGTCTCATATATTTTGACCTGTCCCTTGTAAAACTTTTGATTTTTTCCACTAGTCTACACCACTGAAGATTACAGTCAGTCAGATACTGATGTTAGTTTTTTTTCAGAAAACACATCTTATCCTATTGACTTACTAAGTGAATTAAAATAATGTGTTAAAAGATATTAACACCTGTTTTTGTGCTATTCTCACACCATTATGCTTCATTTTGTCCTAGACAAGTTAGGAGCTGAGTCAATAATCTGCATAGGTTGTTTTGTGGTGATTTATTGCTATGGACTGCAGCAGTGGGGGGGGGGGGGGATCTTCTGAGATATGTATGCATACTTCTCAAGTGTTCCTGATTTTGCTTGTCATTTTTCCATGTTTTTTTTGTAAAAGTTTTGATTTTTCTGTTAAATCACAGTGGATTAGTCAATCAATGATAAACATTAGAGTGTCATGTTTTCTGCACAAAAAATGCATGGTGATGCGAAGCTTGAGACATTAACATGTTTTATTTTATCTTCAGAAAAAAAACACACTGATGGAAAGTCAGAAAAAAGCACACTGATGCATAATGTTCTTCTATTTACAGAGTAAATTAGAATAATATGTGCTTTTATACAGAAGGATTTAATTATACAAATGTGTAGTATAAATTCCTGACTGATACTGCGCAACAAAATACTTTTTGTGAAAGACTACATCAACCATGCATCCTGGAAATAGTATGTTTTCACACAGTCAGAATATAGGGTATTCCATATTGTGGCTGTTTGTTCCACATTGTTAAGGTCTATGTTCCACAATGGATTTTTAAGATGTTGAGATCTAAGCCATTCATGCTTTCAGTAAATCATTTGCTGTAAGCAAACAGTGTCAAGGTTTGTTACATCTCTATCCAACATATACGAACAAATACAAAAGGTTTTTCAGATACGATCTTGCTGTTAAGGGACATGAGATCTGAGTAGGCTAAAACTCAAGATGTTTAAGGTAATTTGCAGCTGAGATCTGAAGTCACGATCATCTTTTTTATAAACTGAGTTTTGGATTCCTGATAAGCATTTTTTTTCGGTTAATATTCCTACTTCATAACAATTTTTGCCTGTATTGCAAATATTTATCAATGTGATAAGACACAAGATAATCTCTGATTCATGCCCCCCCATATTCCATGTAGGAGGTTCTCCCTTGTACCCTCAATTAGGAACTTAAGATAATCAACCATAACTTTACTTCACTTAGGAGAAAGGGTAATGTCCCCTTAACTTCATTTGTGTAGAGTCCATTTTGCATAGAGACAGTTGTAAAAGCATCCTTCACAGTGAGTTGGTATTTCTATGTTTGTTAAACACTAAGATATTTGTTTTTATATTTATTTATTGAGTAATTGTTTTAGTGACTGATTGCTTTTTACATAATTTTATATACAGCCTTACTAGTATTTTTTATTACCTAAGGGTGTGAAGAAAAGTGTCACTTGGGTTGCATTATCAAATAAATAATAATAATTTTGTCAAAAATATAAGGATAAGTGCATTTATATTTGTATAATATGTCACTGGCTTTGCAGGGAAGTTATTATTCTTCTTTCAAAACCGTGTTTTTTCAAGGAAGAGTCAGAAAACTTTGTTACTTTGTTGTAAAAATTAATTGGTGTGATGAGCGGTCAATGGCAGGGTGTGTGCAATTAAAACAAACAAGTTTCACTATACAGCCAGGCCAAGCATAATGGTCCTATAATAACATGGCATTCAGCAATATTATTAAAGTGAGTCTCTTTGTATATCCTAATGATCCAAAGTAAAATGGTACTGTGATTTAGAAACATATAAATGCCATGCAATGGAGCTGTACCAGATGTATATTTGAACCCTGAGACTAAAACACAATTGGACCAAATACAAATAGATACTCCCTAGGCTCAGATAACCTAGCCCTTTGGTTCATTCACCTTTCTAAGGACTTCATCTCCTACCCTCTCACTCACATATATAACCTCTTCTTAACTAATAAGATTATGCCTCAGATACGTAAAATAGCAGCACTCACACCTATTCCAAAACTACCAAAGCCAACTACTGCTTCACAATACCATCCTACCTCAATGCTTTCCACTTTAAGTAAAATATTAGAAAAAAATATCTATGGCCAGATTACTGCTTATTTACATCAATAACATCTTCTATCCAGGAAGCAAAATGGATTCTCATCTGGATGCAACACCATAACAGCTCGCTACTCCCCCACAGATGACATCCTATCTAATATGAGCAAAGGCAACCTGTAAGGAAGCATCTTTATTGACCTCACAAAAGCCTTTGATCTAACTGACCATAACTTACTATTTGACAAATTAACTGAAATAGGAATTAGTGATGATGCAAAACCTTGGTTTGTAAACTTCTTCACAAACAGAACCTTTAAGGTGGCAGTAGACATCACCACCTCTGAACCAGTTCCTGTTATGAAAAGAGTCCCTCAAGATTCAGCTTTAGCCCTTCTGCTATTTTCCATATTTATCAACAAACTCCCATTCTGATCATCCTCAGACACCTCTAATTATTTATGCAGATGACATGGTCATGGCAGGCCAAAGAAATCCCACTCTATTATATAAACCCCAGTTCTAAGATGCCTTCAAACCCTCATAGGGCAAAAACTTATACTCAGTACCTCCAAATCAAAAGCAATACTCTTTGGAACCAACCAAAAAGCAGCCAAAACACCCAGCATCCTTAATTAGTGGTTAACAATACCAAAATAGAAACCACCATGTGCTTCACATACCTTAGCAATTGGTTAGACCAATCTTTTAATTTTCAACTACACATTCAAAAATATCAATACACTACTGTTCTGGGTGAACAAGCTATCGCCTCTTCTGTCCAAGCCAGTAAAAGCCGCCACAGGCAAAGGAATACTCTTATCTCAGCTTGAATATGGACTACCCATTATAGATGCAGCCTCAAAGAAAAATGCCACCACCTTGCAAACCATCTCCAATAAAATCTGCTGCTACATTACTAACTTCCCCAATAATGAACACCACTGCCTAACTTTTGTCAAAGCTAAATTTCTCCCAGTACATTTGAAAAACAACTTCCTACAAGGATCACTAACTCAAAAAAACCCTTTCTCCTGAGACATAGTCCCTTCTCACTCATAAACGTTACACCAAAACTACCACATATAATCTCAGAGGTATCTCTCAGTGTCAAGCCATCCTACTAAGTCCAACAACTTAACTTTATTGCACTGACCATGCATTCTCATCCTAGCAACTAAACTATGGGACTCCATTCCTCTCTCAATCTGGGGCACCCAAAAGTACTCAGACTTCAGACAACAGCTCAAGGAAGACCTCTTCACCAAAACAAAGTGCAGCTGCACTCACTCAGGTCACCTTACATGAACCCTGCAACTCTCACACACTTCAATCCCTATTTCATCTTTCCTTATCTCATCTTATCATCCCCTTACCTACCGCCTCTCATTCATCCTACCTCCCGCTTCTGTTTCATCTCTGTAATACTTCATATCTTTTCTAGTCCTCTTCCCTTTGCATGCCTCTCTGACCTTTTCTTTGTCTTCTCCCCATGGTATCCTTTCCTGCAAATATTCCCACTTACCTTTTCTAATGTCTTCATACCTCTCTATACAATGATATAAGCCATCTCAGTCATTATAGCTACATCATATTCATAAAGGTTTGCTAAGCACTAATTCAATTTTCCATGTATGCTTTGATCATCTGAACTGTTTCTTGAATTAAATGTTGTAGCATAGCCTTGCATCTATAAATATTTATATATATATTTGCTATTTTAGCATATCCTTGTATTTGTAAATATGTTTTGTTCATTTTTATATGTTCCTACTCACTTGGGCTGTGCTTGCAAATGGTCCATTGAGATCAGTGCACTACTCTAGTGAATGAATATAAATAAATAAATAAATAAATAAACCAAGCTGAATGCTTATGGTAAGATTGAGGGAATTGCTAATATTAAAGGTTTTCTTACCACCCATGCAGTACCCTGCTCAATACCCTTTCCAAAATATTTAAAAGTATTGTCCAACTTATGTTATATTATGGTGAAGAACTACAATTGCACTTAACAGCAGGTGTATTTGACATATAAGCTGTAGAAAGTTTAGAAATCATTGCTCTATGAATTGTTCTATTGTGCAACAATTCTCTCTGCTTACCTTCTCTACTGTATGCCATCATGTAAATTCATCTGGTTAGACATGATAATTATGCTTGTAGGTCTCAAAGAATGATTGTGTCTAAATCACTCACTTTGTATGATGAGAAAACCTGCTAAACATTGTACTTAATTACACTTAATGCTATGCAAAAGCCTCGGTCCTTGCAGGCAGCACTGCATATGTACAGTTCAAGCCATGTCTCCCAGCAGGGGGTGCTGTAATTCCAAATATAAGCATATGTACATGAAATTGTAGTGTCTGATTTCTTAGCAGCAGAGACAGGGATACAAGACTGCCATGTTTCATGCCTTAAAATGCCACTGTCAACTATAGTAATACATTCCATGTGTTATCCTAGCCCTCCATTCATCTCACACAAAATGGCAGACCTGATTTGGGTGCTAGTTTTTTGCCACTTTTTACTGAGCTTCTTCAAGGTAAGACATTATGGCTGAAGAAGGAGAGGGTAGTGCTCCTTTTAGAGTGCAGGAGTGGTGTGAAAAGGAATTCAACATATTTCTGGACTTCCTCCATAAGGATTACAGCCAGAGGGTCCTGCAGGAGGGCTATAAAGGGCATCAGTATGAGACTGGAGCCTGGAAGAGCATAGTCCAGGCTATGACCCATGCCACATGTATCCCACACATTGGGGTGGAGTCAGTGCCATCATCATTACAGTGACATGAGACGCCACAGTCCTAACTACCAACTCTGCAGGGGCGGCTCGTACTATAGGACTGCAGGCCCCCCACCTAGAAACATGAAAAGAAAAGGGAAATTATTTTAAAAAAGAAAACGAATGAGTCCGGAACTCCACGCATTCATGCTGAGCTTGGAGTTCCGTACTCCGTACTCCGGACTGCTCGGCCAGGCAGTCCAGATAAGGGAGAATGGCATTCCTGCCCTGCAGCCCAGAAGTCTGTGCGGTGATGACGACACAGAACAGACCAACACCAGACTGCATTGTCAGCAGGCTGGGGCTTCCAGCCTACTCTTGCGGGAAACCGGCATCATCAACAGGCTGAGAGGAGGACCGGAAATCCAGCCATTAGCTTGCACGGGCTAAGGAGCATGGAACAGATCAAAGAAGTTGCTTCCATGGAAAGAGGACGGGAACAGAGACTGCTGAGAAAGTGAACTAATGCAGGTGTGTGCGTGTGTATGTAATGCCCCAGAGAACACATGGTGGTTGGTAGAGAATACCTCAGGCTTGAACCTTGTACCATGGATGCAAGTGACAAGGGCCTGAATTCCCTACCCACCACCATTTGTAAAAGATGTCGGCAGATTTTTGCCTCATATTTGTTCTGTTCCTCATAAAATCTGTGGTTTCTGTATGTTTGTTTTTCCTTACACAGTCAGTAGTGCAGTGGTGCACTGGTAGCATGGTTGCCTGAAAGCTACAGGCTCTCTGGTTTGATTCTTGGCTTGGGTGCCTTGTGTGTGGAGTCTGCAAGTCCTTCCATCTTAGAAAGACATGTGTCTACAGTGTTTCTCCCTGGGCCTCTGCTGAAAATTGGCTTTTGTTCCAAGTCAGACTTTCTTGGTTAACAAATGTTAAATAAATAAAAATAACAGGCATTTGAATTTCAGACTTCATATTCTTTAGAAAGTATATGGTAACACAAAACCTTTTATTCTAGCAATTTTATAACATGTGTATTTGAAATGTGTCCCTATTTTTGGGACTGTATACCCCCATTATTGGCTTTGTCCAGGTTTTTTGTGCTAAGGTTGAGAGCTATGGTGAGAACTGAATTTGTTGAATATGTTTGGGGGCTGTATTCTCCCATTATTGACCTTGTTCAAGTGTTTTGTGCTAAGAGGTTGACAGCTATGGTGAGAACTGAATTCACTAAATGGTAGCCATTTAAGTTTGTCTTCCTCTCTGTCAGAAAGCAGCTGATTTGGCATAGTGGTATCTTTATCTGACTGTTTTGCACAGGGTCCTGGGTTTAAAACTTGGCAGTGAAATGTATGGTGGTAACACAGCATTTTATTCTAGCAACTTTCCAACATTATACAAGCAATGTTTAAAATGTGTCCCTGGATTTTGGGCTCCCCCCAATAAATTTTGTTTTTTTCCAGATTTTTTGTGTTGCAAAGTTCAGAGATATAGCTGAGTGTCGAGGTAGATTTTACAAGGAGCTGAGAGCTGCAGGGGAACAAAAGTTTAGTGCTGCTTATGCTGAGTCAGCTTGCATTGTTAATAGCACAACAGGTAGTCTACTTGCTTTTGATGAAGAAGTCTATAGGTTCTACTCCCACAGTAGGCAGATGCATTGCTTATACTCTACTATGTTGTAAAGGGGGTGGATGCTGCAGTCCTTTTTGATGAAGATACCTAGTAACTATGAACCTGTTATCAGTTTGCCATCCATTCCCTATTGTGATATTACTAGCTTATCATTTTCTTAATACAACATAGGCAATTTATTCCTCAAGGGCAACAGGCACTTTATTTGTAAATGAAACAATGACATATAAAGTTGTTTGCTAGAAGCAATCTCTTCATTAGTTACAGATTTCTTTAATGTGGAATTTAGATGACTTTTACTTCAGAGATTGTGCATATTTACTGATACTGGTGAACTGTAGAAGTTTGAGTAGACTTTTATAATGGAAATGTTCTGAATTGGGCAGTTTTGTCATTAGTGGTGCATGCATTTTGTTTCATTGTTTACTGGAAAAATGTTCAAAACAATAAATTTAAAATGCCCTCTAACAACTGTATTGTATTGTACAGGAAATATAATTTAATACAATCAGGAAGGTGTATCAAAGAGCATGTGTATGTTTCGTGTTCAAGGGGTCTATGATTTGAAAACAGCCCAAAGTTGATCTTTATCTGCCACTGGCAAAATGCATTTTCTTTGAATGTGGGTTTCAATGTTGTTTCAATGAATGTGAGTTTCAAGGGCAGAGAAGTTTTAATGCTAAGTCTGTTTTCATTGTGAGACTGCATTGCTTTGTTTAGCAGATATATATTAGTGTTTGTGCTGTAAAATGCAAAATAAAACTTTCAAATGAAATCCAAATCATTGCAGAAGTGAAGCAGTATGCACATTACAGTGTTTATGGTAAATGGGGGTGAAATAACCAAGGAATGGGACATTGAAATGGCTGCAGGGGAAGGCTCCATTCGACCATGATTTTGTGAGGGGGGGGCAGCAAACTCAAAGACTGCCCCGGCTGAACTATACCTCTCAACTGTCCAGATTTTTGCTTCTTATTTTTGGTTTGTTCCTCATAAAATTTGTGGTTTTCTGGCAAATCGTTTAGGAATGAAGTCACTAAATAATGACAGACATTGAGTTTCAGACGTCATAACCTTCAGAAAACTGCATGCTAAAGCAAGACATGTTATTCTATCGACTGTCTTGAGTTTATACAAGAGCAATTTTTAGTACTGTTTGTATGTTCCGCCAATATATTTGGCCTTGTCCAAATTTCCTGCATTAAGAGGTTGAGAGGTATATGCAAATACATCGCTTTATAGAATTTGGAATATCCAAACCTGTCAAATGTCCCCAATTTTGGCTCAAAATGTTGCTCTCCCCCTAATAACCCCTCTGCAAAATGGCAATTTTGGAAGAAAATGTGGAGGGTTTACAATTTTATAAATAACTGTAATGATCAGAGTTATAGATTACTTTTACTTCAGAAATGCATGTAGATGCTCTTATTTTGTCAGCTGCTCAAGTTAACAGTATTAATATTAAAAAGGTATCCCTTCTTTGACAGGTTCCCAGCTGTATTGTGTGACAATTTTATATTTTTGCATCACATTTTTGGTCCGTTTTTCATAAAATTGTGGTTTTCTGCCAAATTAGTGGCAAATCATTAAAGACTGAAGTTAGAAAATAATGGCAGACATTTGAGTTTCATATTTTATACCCTTCAGAAAATTCATACTAATGCAAGACCTACTACTAGTCTATTATCTTTCTAAGTTTATAAGAGCAATATTTAAAAATTGTTCTTATTTTTGGGCCTGTGTCCTACTTCTATGCATGGCTTTGTCCAGATTTCTTGCTCTGAGGTTGAGATGTATGAGCCATCACCGTCAGCCAGAGACATTTCAAATTTTTTTTTCTCAAATATTTTTTTTTTAATTTTCAATTAAAATAACATTTACATAATATTTTTAAATATCATTTTAAACAACTATATACAATATTTACAATAGCCTGACTTTCAATTATACACATTGTATGTTATTAAATATAGAAGTAACAGATCAGTTATCAGATATACAATATTGATTATTGCAGAGTGTCCAACAAAGATATAACTTTCTTCCAAGGATTAGTTACCAATGGCCTGGGATAGATTCGTAGTTCTTTGATTTCTATTTCCATCAATGCAGTTGTCTTCACTAAAGTGTAGAATTCTTCCAAGGTTGGGGGTGTATTTTAACTCCACCTTCTGGTTACGCATTTCCTAGATATAGCAAGTATTGTCCATAACAAGTACATATTTATCTTATTCAGGTAGGGACCTTCATTTACATTTAGAATTATAAATACTTTAGTTAAGGTAAAGGATTCATTAAATAAAGCTTGTAAAAATGATTGATTCCATTCCAATATGATTTAATTTTATTACATTCATAAAAAATATGAATCCAGTCTGCTTTATTTGACTTGACTCCAGCAAAAACCATTTGTAGTAGTACTGATCTTTTTAATTCTATCTGGTGTTAAAAATGCTCTATGTAAGTATTTCCAGTTAAATATTTTCCAGTACTGTGTGTTAGAGGTGTAATTAACTGATAGTAAGATGTTAGTTTTAATTTCTTCTGTTAACTGCAATGACTGACCTTTTGTTAAGAACTGCCAGTATGATGGTTTGGGAATTGTTTTATATGTTATTAACTCTTTATATAGATTTGAAATGGAATTTTTCTTTTCACAACTATTATATATAAATTCATACAGAAAACTTAGATTTGGAATATCTTTAAATGAGGAATTATTAATTAATCTGCATAAATCTTGAGTGTACATTAGAATGCTTTGTAAGGTTAACCAGTCCTGTGTTGGAATATTGTAAGCAGTTTTTATCATATGTATATCTAAAACATTTAATTTATTTACACATTGAAACCAGCATAAGAATCCATTTTGTTCCCAGGAGGTTATTGTTTCCCTATATATTTTGTGAGGAAAGTTCTTAATGATGGTAAACAGGGTTAAAAGGTCAAACCAAAGTTTTAGATCTATGTTTGCATTGATAAGTTTCCTAAATGAATTGATGTAATGATTAATCAGTGTTGTTTTAGAAGGTTTTGTTATATTATATTGTATACTTATGCATAGTATGTACCAGGGTTTGTTTGATTTGTCTACTATTAAACATTTTTTTAACAGATTAAATTAATTTGTTAATATGGCCATTGTTAATTCTTTCCAATTGGAAAAATAATTTGGGTTTATCCAGTCTATTGTAGTTTTAAGCACAGATGCTTTTATATATGTTTCTATTTCTGGGAAGTTCAATCCTCCTTGTTTCCAGGGTCTAATGTGATAAGTTAGAGCAACTCTATTTTTTTGGGATACCATACATATTTTATTAAACATCAGTTTATTTCTTTAAGAATGCATATTTCAGGAATTAACTGTATTGCTAATGCTACATATAGTATTTTTGGCAATAAGACCATTTTTATTAATTGCAATCTGTCTTCAAAAGTTAATATAAATTTGTTCCACTTTTCTATATATATTTTTATTGTTTCAATAAAGTTTTTATAATTTATTAATATTGTTTTGTTTATATTTTTGCATAACACTATTCCTAAATAATTCCAAAGCTCAATACAACACCGGAAACAAAACTATGAGACAGTAATCCATCTCTGCTAGGTTGACAGTCAAGTTGTAAAAAGGACTCGGTACAAGGAATTAAAAACTGTTTATTGAAGTACACTATATAACGTGGTAAGCGCTTTCATCTGCAAAAGTAGACTTCTTCAGACCACTTAACATCAGTATAAAATACATATTTAAAAACTTTTTGGTGCCATATTCATTGGTAATTAAACAATCACTTCCTTTTAAAGTGCCAATGCAAATAATATATTAACACCACAATAAAATACATTTCCACCACTGAAACTAGAAAATAATTAAAATACAGTATTTAATAATAACAACTACTGCCATTAATTGTGTTAAATAGATTAACTATACAAATGTATTAGTACTGTAAAAATAATGACATAAATATGTACACTAATTATGTACTATAAAAACAACTCTGCCTGAAAAATACTGAAGATCAAACTGCACTGAATACACACTACACAAAATGTCAAAAAAGAGGTCATAACACCATAAAATGTAATGAATATATAAATATATAAATAAATAAATAAATAATACAAAAGAAGGTGTGAAAGACTAAATAGTTCACTAACTTCACATATCACACATACTACATGTTGGTTTTATATCAGTTGAAATTCAACATAACAATACATCTTATAATAACTGCAATAAAGGTTTAATAGAAATAAATTCATTAATACCAGGGAATTTAGTGGCATTAGTCATCATCTGCCACATACATTCTCTTTTCCCAAGGAGTGCTTTAAAATTACCACCCCGTGGTGAAATAACTACCTGATCAATTATGGCAAATCTAAATATATGAGTGTCGCCATGCTCCTTTATATGTCTGTATAGGGCATTTTTGGTGTCTTGCACCTTAATCCTATACAGATGTTCATAAATCCGCTTTCTAAATTGCCTTAAAGTTTTCCCAATATAGGAAGCTGTACAGGACACACATTTAGCAAGATATACTATATTGGTGCTATAACAGTTCCCTTTCTTAAACTTAATATAAGTCCTATTAATATCATTCAATTTACATCCCTTGCTCTCATATATAGCAAAACATTGTCTACATGAACCGCATTTTTTGGTAAAGGCAGCCTGTTTCTTATGGTTCAAATTGTTTTTTGCACTCCCCAATATTCTTTTTACGTTAAATCCCATTTTATATACACAACATGGTCGATCACCAACTACATTTTTCACTTCTTCATCAACAATTAAAGCATTCCAATGTCTAAACAAAATGTTTTTAATTTCATTTACATGTAGAGAGAACATTAATACACATACTTTGTTGGGCTCAAACCTATCCACTTTACATGACTGAGTATCGTTGTTATAGTTGTGTACTGTTCCTAATATTGGGGGGTATTTTTTACCCCATTCTTTTGTAACATAAAGAGCAACGTCATTCAATAATGGTAAAGGGTAGTCCCTGTTAATGAACATATTCTTTATAAAATTTATTTCTTTAACCATTATATCATAATTAGAGGACATCCTAGCCGCCTGAATACATTGTCCTTTAAAGATGTTTCTTAATATATGCTTAGGGTGATTACTTGAGTATTCCAAATACCCATTTGAGAAAGTTTCTTTTCTAAAAATCTCTGACTGGAACCCAGAGTCAGTGTGTCTTATGTACGTATCCAAATAAACAATGCCTTCCTTATTAACTTTATGCATAAATTTCAAAAAACTATTGGACTGATTGAGATGTACCATAAATTCATTAAAAAGTTCACTTGGTCCGTCCCATAACAGGAACATATCGTCCAAGAACCTTGTATAATATACAACATGTTGAAAATATATACTATTAAATAAACACTGATTCTCCCATTCCAACATAACTAAATTCGCAAAAATGGGAGCACATGATGCCCCCATGGCCACAATTCGTATCTGTTTGAAATACTCCCCTTCAAAATAAATGAAATTATTATCCAATACCAATTCCATCATGTCAATTATCAGATTAATACGGTCCCAACTAAGGTTAGAATATCTTCTCAAGCTCTCACTAAAATATTCAAGACCTTCTGTTTTAGGGATGCAAGATAATAAGTCTATGACATCTATAGTAATGTATAGCAGGCTCTTTTTCCATTTGTCTGTAGTAAGATTTGACAAAAACCTCCATGAGTCCTTTATAAGGTGCAATGTATTCCCATATATATGTTTGACCCATCTATCTATAGCTACTCCTATGTTGTAGGTCTTAGATTTACTGCCCGAAATAATTGGGCGAAATGGAGGGTCAACAATATCCTTGTGGATTTTGGGTATGCCTACTATTGTAGCAAGCACAGGGAAATCAACCTTTAAAAAATTGTAAGTGTCTACCGTAATCCTGTTATCAATAAGATACTCTTCCAGGGCTAGATCAATCTTGTGATATCCTAAGTTAACTTCATTAAGAGACACTATTTCATAATTACCTGTCTCATTTAAAATGCTATGTATCTTGTTGATATAATCCATGGTGTTAAACAAAACTATCCCAGCCCCTTTGTCGGGTTTCATAACCCGTATATTTTTATCACTAACCAACTCATTCAAACACTTCCTCTCTTTAGGGGACAAATTGTCATAGAAAGAAGAGGTCTTACTTCGCTGGTTATATCTGTATATATCTAAACAAGTGAGATCCTCAAAATTTAAAACATTTCTATGTGCCATAGGTATGTAAGTACTTTTTTTCTTAAGTGTTTTTGAAGGTAGCAGCTCGACATTCTTTTGCATAGTAAGTGCCAAACTGAGCCTGCGACAAAATAACTTTATCTCTGCTATCATATCAGTCAGGTTAAATTTAACTGTTGGTATATATTTCATACCTTTCATGAATAAAGAAAAATGTGCTTCCTGGATATTTAAACTAGTATAGTTGAATATTTTCATATCTTTATATGCAATTACCACCTCATCATCTGATTTATTATGTACCAACACAGGTTCTATAGTGGAAACAGCTTCCGGTTGTGGGGATAGATCATAATTATTTACTATGTCACTATCTACCATCTGTATTGATGGTTTCTTTGTCGATAATTCCTTTTGTGTGAAGGTGTGAAATATCGTCCCCCCTAAAAATTTGATCCAAATTCTTTGTGGGTCTCCCACCTATCTGGGGCTTCATAATGATATTCCCTATCTGTCTCTGATTTCCATAGGTATGCCCTATGATAGTGATATTGTTCCATATCACGTAACAATTTTTTATTCTTTCTATCAAATATTTTAGCTGCTCTATTTTCTGCTAATTTAAATTGTTTTTCATATAGATCCTTCCATTGGGGGAACACTAAATCAGTTACAATGTCATTGTTTAACTTCTCTACCTCACTAACTAACACACTTAATTTCTCATCATTCTTTTTTATAATTAAGTTCATAAAACTAATACCAAAGCTATCAAACATTTTATTGAACTCCATCTTAGTATCTAGATCCAAATTTATTCCCATAGGCATTTTGAAAAACCTTAAGCCCATTGGTACAATACCTAAATTAATACATTTCAATAAATACGCATTGTCAATTTTAACACTTTTAACAGCTGAAAGTAGTTTCCCTAAACCAAATATCATATCTTTCACTGTACCCTTATGGTTGGCAGAGTTGTCTTTATATATATGGTTTTGATTATTGTTAGTTTTAAAATCATATTCATTAATAAAAAATTTGTCTAAATTGCCATGTTCATGAGTAATAGGATTAGCATTAACAGTCTTGCCCCTTGGGCTAGAAGAATTTGCAACAGTACCTTTAACCAAGTCTGTTTTTGGTTTGGCTGACATGGTATAAGTTCTAACAGGTTGCATACGTTTGGAACGAGCTCCCAGACGTTCAAAATCCTTGTCAACCTGAAAAAGCGAGAAATCAAATGTAAACTCCTTGTCGGATGTGTATTCCTTGTCGAATACATGACTAGTACCACGGACACTGTTGCCCAACAGTCTCGATCTAGCCACCTCACTGAAGTCCTTGTTAGGTTCGCCCTGACCATTCTGAATATCCACTTGTGTAGAAATATAAGAAGCACCTGGCGAACAGCTTGTTTTAGCATCAGGAGTGGCGTTTTTAATGTCCCATGTCGTTTTCTGTAACTGCCCAACTATGTCTGTCAGGCGGGTAATGTTTTCACGCAAAATATTCATTTCCACCTTCAAGGTGCCCAACATATCCTTGTCCAATGAAGTCTCGATCACCGTACTTGTATTGTCCATAGCTGATAAACTGAAACAATTCCAAAGCTCAATACAACACCGGAAACAAAACTATGAGACAGTAATCCGTCTCTGCTAGGTTGACAGTCAAGTTGTGAAAAGGACTCGGTACAAGGAATTAAAAACTGTTTATTGAAGTACACTATATAACATGGTAAGCGCTTTCATCTGCAAAAGCAGACTTCTTCAGACCACTTAACATCAGTATAAAATACATATTTAAAAACTTTTTGGCGCCAAATTCATTGGTAATTAAACAATCACTTCCTTTTAAAGTGCCAATGCAAATAATATATTAACACCACAATAAAATACATTTCCACCAATGAAACTAGAACATAATTAAAATACAGTATTTAATAATAACAACTACTGCCATTAATTGTGTTAAATAGATTAACTATACAAATGTATTAGTACTGTAAAAATAATGACATAAATATGTACACTAATTATGTACTATAAAAACAACTCTGCCTGAAAAATACTGAAGATCAAACTGCACTGAATACACACTACACAAAATGTCAAAAAAGAGGTCATAACACCATAAAATGTAATGAATATATAAATATATAAATAAATAAATAATACAAAAGAAGGTGTGAAAGACTAAATAGTTCACTAACTTCACATATCACACATACTACATGTTGGTTTTATATCAGTTGAAATTCAGCATAACAATACATCTTATAATAACTGCAATAAAGGTTATATAGTGTACTTCAATAAACAGTTTTTAGTTCCTTGTACCGAGTCCTTTTCACAACTTGACTGTCAACCTAGCAGAGACGGATTACTGTCTCATAGTTTTGTTTCCACTATTCTTAAATAGTTTAGCGTAAGTTCTTGTTTTCCAATGATGGATTTATCTGTAACTTGTAGTTCTTTTTTCTTATTTTAAAATAGAAATTTTGATTTTGATCTATTAAGGTGTAGACCTGAAATCTTATAAAATTTCTCCATTACTTCTTCTAGCTCTCCTAATGACTCTCTGGAGTTTGATAGGGTTAATAAAATATCATCAGCAAAAAGCATTATTTTAGATATGTACTGGTCATAGACTTCTATTCCTTTTATTCTTGGATTATTGTGTATTATTTCTGCAAGTATTTCTATAGCCAAAGCAAATAAAATAAGAGAAAGGGGGCATCCTTGTTTAGTAACTTTTGCTATATGGATAGATTCTGAGGTGAAAGGACCTAATTTAATGTAGGCTAAGTTATTAATATATATTTTTTTTAGTAATAAGATGAAGGGAGGAGGAAATTCAAATAATGCTAAAGTTTTAAATAGATATCCCCAGTTGAGGGAATCAAAGGCTTTTTCTATGTCTAATCCAATTACAAGTGTTTCTCTATCTTCTTTAGTCACATAATCTATAAGAGTAAGTATCCTTTTAATATTATCATGTGTGTGCCTGTTATATAAAAATCCAGTTTGATAATTTTTAATTGTCTTGAAAGTAGGATTTTCATTCTGTTAGCTAGTATTAACATGAATATTTTGTAATCATTATTCAGTAATGATATAGGTCTGTATGAGGTGCAAAGGTCTGATGGTTTATTATCTTTTAGAATTGGTGTTATGACAGAATATTTCCATGAGGGTGGTATTTTTGCTTCTGACTGGACTTCTAGCAAAGTTTTATGAAAAAGGGAGATTACTGTTGAAGGGAAGAGTTTGTAAATTTCTATAATTATACCATATATCCCTGGAGCTTTGTTAGATTTACTTTCTTTTATCTTGTTAACAATTTCTTTGTAGGATATAAGTTTTTGTATGTCTAGTTTTAAGTTTTCGGGATTTTTTTTATATTGATAAGGTTTGTATCTAAGTTTATTTGGTTGGCATCTAAATCTTCTTTTTTGAATTGTTCCATATAATGGAACTGAAATGCTTCAAGGATGTCTCCTATATCTGATACTTTTTTCCCTTTCTTTTCATGATATATACTACTAATGTTATTTGCTTTAGATTGTATTTTAATTCTTGTAGATAAGTTATGTAGATATCTGGGGGAGGTGGCTAATGAGTTTATTTTTAATTTTTCCAAGGCTAGACAAGTTTTGTGTGTTAGAATTTCATTATATTTTTTATTTAGCTCCTCTATTTCTTTTTTGACTTCTGGACAATTCTGATTTTTTTTAGCTTTTGCTGTAAAGAGTCTGGTTTGCAAGTCTAATGATTCAGATTCCCACTCTCTAACTTTGTTTTTGTACCAGCTAAGGGTCTTAACCAAATAAATATGCTTTTAATGAGTCCCAAACCATGACTCTACTGATTTCTGTTGTATTATTAATTTGAAGAAATAATTGTAGTTCTGACAACATCCAGGGTCTGAATTCTTTAATTTTTGTAATATATGATGGAATTCTAGTTGAAAGGCTTAAAGGTTTAAACTTTATTTGGAGCTTCATTATCAGAGAGTCATGATCTGAAAAGGGGCATGGAACTATTAAGAAGTTGAGGATTTTTCTTTGTAAATCCTGAACTACAAATAATTTGTCTATTCTGGTTTTCGTTCCAAATCTATGGTCTTTATGGGAAAATAATAAGGATTTATTATCTTTTACTTTAAAAGTGTCAATTAAATGAAATGAATCAATCCATTTTTTTAAGGATTTTGAAATAGTTGCTATACAAAAAGACTTCTTGGTGGTTTCAGAAGCTTCTAAGTTACAATTAAAGTCTTCTCCCAGTATAAGATTTCCTTTGTAATTGTTGGAAATAAAATCTAGGTGTTTTTAACCGTTCCTGCTCCAATTCCTGGGAACCAATATAGATTAGCTAAGGTCCATATTCTGTTATTAAATTTAATTATAACAAATGCTAGTAGACCTTTTTTGTCTTCATATTTATAAATAACTTTTGGAGTGATTATGTTTTTCTTCCAGAGAATTGATACTCCTTTTGTCTTTGTTCTATAGGATGATTGAGCTAAGACTGTATAGTCCTTAGGGTTCCAAATAAAGCTATCATTAGTCTTAAAATGCATTTCCTGGAGAAATACTACTTGTGCCTTATTTAGATTTAAATATTTTAGTAAGTTTGATCTTTTATTTGCATTATTTAAGCCATTAGTATTTAATGATAAGAATGTTATATCCATTTCAAGTTATTGTTGGAAGAAACTTTTTGCTTCTTTTTTATTTAGATTATAGTAGTTATACCATATTCTCTGAAACATTGGATGTTATTTTTATGTGTGTAAACGTGGGAGTGCAATTTAATGTTCTTTCTTCTTTAAATATAAGTAGGGTAAAATGTTGGTCAGGCTTTAAATAAGTACTTCTATAAAACATTGATTCTAAAGTATCAAATACAAGTAAATATATATTTCCCATTAAACATAGAATGAAGGTCATTCCTAATCCAATAGATAAAGATAGATCTATTGGATTATCACTCATACCTTTAACCAGCAATATCAACTGAGCTCCATATGTTAAATTATTATATGGAGAATTTTCTTAAAAGAGATATGAAATTCTATATTATTCTATAATTGTTCTATAATATTTTATATATCAGGATGGAATGTTAGTAGTGTAAACAATTATGTTGACTTAGAAAATATCCAATATTTAGTTACCCTTAAGAGATCCCAAACATGTCAGATATGTCATTTTGGATATAAAAAGTCCACAAAAATCTAGGAGCGTTATACAGAAATAAGCAACTTCTCACCAAAGCAGCAAAGATTTCAGTAGCAAATTCCCACCTTCTCTCCACCCTACTTTATGCCTCTCCAATATATACCAACCTAAGGAAATGCGATCTAAACAAGCTAGAGACCTGCTACGACAAAATTACCAAATTCGCCACAGGGGCATCCTACCATAGTCACCACTGTCTCTCACTTGCTGAACTGGGCTGGCTTGAACTCCCTCACCTCCTTCAATGGTATCAACTCTCACTCTCCCACAAACTAGTAAACCATCCACTAAATGTCCCATCCCTTCAGAATCTACTCCAACCCTATCGCACCACCAGACCACTAAGATCCAGCAACAAAAATCCCTTGCAGATCACTAAAGCCAGTAACTCTGCTGGTGAAGCACTATTCTCTTTTGCCATAGCCAAATTATGGAACTCCCTCGCACCCACAGTTACCTCCGTACCATCATGCACCCACTTCAAAACTTTACTAAAAGCCCACCTAAAAACATGCTGGCTATGCCCTTGCAACTCCCACTCTAATATCACCCACCCCATCCAACCACTACCTTTCTTTCCACTCCACTAACTACCTTGATTATAGCAAGCTCAAATGCTCATAAGCCTAGTACTTATACAGCAGGAACTTCTTATTGTAACATTTGTTAATGTCTGTTATGTACTTCGCAGATAAAGATTCTAGTTGTCTACTGATGTACTATGTTCTTCATCTGTAAATATGTTTGTAATTAATTGCTATGTTAATCAAATTGTTAATCGCTATGTAATCCAATGTAACTACTGTCTGTCTATTTTAACTGTGGAGCTTTTCTCCTCGGGCCTCCACTGAAAATGGACCTACGTCCAGTCGGACACTCCCAGTCAACAAATGTAAATGAATAAATAAATAAATAAATACATAAATAAAATAAATAAAAGTAAATGCAACAGAGGAACATACACTAAATAAGCTGACAACAAATAGATTATTACTAAAATAATTTGACTAAAATGACTCTACAGGAGACAATGAGTGATTATCAATGAAATATGAATTTACTGTAGGTGTACTGTCTTCCTTTACTTTCCCACTCTTCAGCTCACCAACTTCAACTTCCACTTATGAAAAGACATGGCTTATCAGTGGTATCCTGACTCAGACTAGAGGTGCCCTACATTCTAGTGTGCCGTGCTTTTACATATTTATAGATTTACAAAGCAGAATCTCAGAATGAACTATGATCACCCTGACAATTCCCATCCTGCATAGAGCACCTCCTGCTTCCAGAATGGGTAATCACATCACGTCTAGAATGAATGTGAAGGTACCTATATGGTAATCAAGACTTACCTTAGGTAAGTATTAATCACATAGTATTTAGAGCATCTTAGAGAGTTCTTGGGGCAGTTAGAATACTCTTAAGCCTCTCCTCCCTTGATCAAAAACAGAGATTTCCCTTCCCTTTCTTTCCCTTGTTTTAAATCAGTACTAATAAAAGAAATTCAGCAAACATAGGTAAACAGAAATAACATTCACTATTCTGTCTTGTACATGACTCGCAATCCATTAAACAAGTCAGTGACTAACATCACTTTAGTAAACATTATAAAGACAAATTAGAAATAAGACATTTCAAATTGTGACATACTTGTTGCACCCCACTCCCCACTGTAGTGGCTTTGGATGTGTCCAAGCAAGGCAAGGAGCAATTATGCAGTGTAAGTGGGAAGAGTATTTCCCCAGTAGACCACAAGTACGACCGTGGCTTTTTCATCTGTACTTGATTTTGCAGAATGTTCTGGTTTTCTGAGATATTTTTAATCTGATGATTTATGCTTCTTATTATTCAGAAAATGCGTGCTGTTGCAGTGCCCTGTTGCTCAGTTTTTAAGTAGCAATGCTTTAATGACCATCAGGTAAGCTTGTTGGAGATTGTTAAGATGCAAGTCAGCTTTAATAAGCATACTGTTAAAGAATTACCAACATTGAAAGCCTTTTTGTTGTTGCCATGCAGAGAATATTTACATCACTAGATAACGTATAAGCCTTAGGTATTGAAATGCATATGACAGTATTTGTAATAAAGGACAGGATTACAGTATTTTCAGAAACTCATTACATTTGTTGGAGACTTGTAGTCATCTTTGCAGGCTTTACTCGTAAACTAAACAGAATGCCAATCTATCATGTGTGGTCCACAACTTGTGCAGTAATCCTTTAATTTATTTTGAGCTTGTTTCTTGTTTGCTGTTCATTTTTTACTTTGATCATGTCTTTCCTATGAAACAAGTAGATAGTCGTTTGTCAGGCAGCAGGTCTTTTTTGGATAAGAAACATTTTTACAAGTGGGGGTATCACAGAGATTGTTATGTTCAGCATGTTACTTGGTAATTTTATAAAGCTGAATATAAATTATAATTGGAACTGCTTTTGACTGGAATTCCAGCAATGTATTTAAAAAGCAATTTATTTTTTCATGCATCACAACCTTTGTGTTTCCATCTAGATATTAACTAAGTTGTCATGTAGCCAATGCATTGAAATATTTTTTCTTCTACACTTCATTTTGTCTTGATTGGACTCTCGCAATGACGGTTTGGCACCCAGGGCAGCATATTTAATTAAAGTTCCAGTTGTTGTGGTTTTGAGCATAACTCCACCCCTTTTTAGTTGGTCACACCCCTTCCCATTGGTCCCACCCATTCAACTGTCTAATGCAGCACCCCTTTAATTTGAAGTCACCAGCCGCCACTGCAACTCTGATGGTAGGATGAAGTTAAACAAGGATCACCACCTCTGTATTGTGAGTATAACTTATCTTAGCTACACATATAACCTGCCAATCCATGCCATCCACAGATATTACAAAGGGCACTTTTTATCCCTATAGCCCCTGAATATGTAGGCAGCTGCACATGAGGAGAGTGGAGCACCTAAGAGTGCTGTGGTGAGTTTACTTACTTCAGACTGTACATCTTTTAATATTAATGTAGTAGGGATTCATTGCCAAATAGTGTATCTTTCAGACATATCTGACAGCTCTGTGATGACTGCCATAAATCAAGAATAACAGTATGACTGCTGAATGTTATTGCACTGTTCATGCATGTTGTTATATATTGGATACATAGGTCAGGATATTAAGGCAGTGATCATACATTGTGAGGATGTCTGTGCTTCAGTAATGACCCCTCCACATTTGTGTTATCTTGAAATATTTTACTTGTGGTATCTATCTCATCACAGTAAGTACACCATCAGATGAGGAAAATATGTATGAGCAGCATTTTTGGGTGAGTGTAAATCTTTGTCATGGATAATCTTTGTCAATATAGTTGTTTCTTTCTCTTATAACTTGTCAGTCAAATGTATATCTGATCGGCATTATTTCCTTGTATATATACGTACTTCTAAGACATCATTACTGCATGATGGACTAAAGATGTCTGTTGGTTTGTCCAAGTAGCTCATCACATTAAAACTTTGTCAGAATGTAGGTGATAATGGCTGTCGGTTCGGTCCTCTTCTCAGTTATGTCTGAGAGCAGCCTTGGTAAATTGAAGAGTGTTTTTGGTCCATGAAGTGTATTATGTTTAAGTGCATCATAGTCAAAGCCTATATCATCTTCAGATTTCCATTGTATTTGTACTTATCCCTTTCTCCCTACCCCGCCTTCTTTGCTGCTGTATTTTCTATTACATGCATTTATTTTATGCATTATTTTGTTTCTCTTCATTTGTTTTACATTTATATGCAGCAGCAGCATGACCTGCACTTATCCCTCCAGCAAGACTTGTTGCCCCCCACAAGTGGTAGCTTCAGTACCACACCACCCCCAGAGGCACTCAGCAAATCTACTCATGAAAGGAATTAGCTCATGAACCTGTCCATTTGAGTCAAACTGCGATCTTACTTGTGTTTTTTTTTTAAGTCTTAGAGAGTTCTTCCTCATAACTAACATGTAATGAGGCTCCTTAGTAATGCCTATGATTAGTGCAGCCATATATTTAAGACATATGATGACCAGCACAAAGCACTCCGTACAGAATATAAAGCATTTAGCAAAAGAATGCTGGGAGAAGTTTAAACCTAACACGATAGCCATACTAAAGCAATGGCTGTGGCAGTAACTATTAAATGGATTCCAAGTGCTGACTGTGCCAACACTTTATTATTTAGACAGTAGCTTTTCTATTTACTGCATTTTTTACTTTAAGAAGCTGCATGCGGATTATATTAAGACATGCAAAATGTAGTCCCCAGGCAAGTTATTTTTTGTTGTTTTGTGTGACTCAAGCTTGAATATTGCATTAACCAAGATGTACTCACTCCTAGGAGATTATATATCACAGTACATCTTTAAGGGGTCATTTGCATATATTCCATGGGACAAGATATTACACAGTGAAGACTCTAGCTTTGCCTTGTCTTTATTTTGTGTGTATGTATATATATCAATATCTATCTATCTATATATATATATATATATATATATATATATATATATATATATATATATGTGTGTGTGTGTGTGTGTGTGTGTGTGTGTGTGTGTGTATATATATATATATATATATATACACAAGCATACATATATATACACACACACACACACACACACACACACACACACACACACACACATATATATATATATATATATATATACCTACAAAGTGGTAAGAGATCTAGGATCACAAGTACACTGCGACCTTAACTTTGACCACCATGTGTCTACTGTAGTAAGGAAGGCTTTCCATTTAGCACACTTAATTAGCAAAGGCATTGCCTCTACAGCAAAGGAGGCTATAACCACTTTATATTCATCACTAAGCAGACCCATAATCGAGTATGACACCACTTTTGACAAGTACCATACAAAGCACCTGCAGCAATTAGAGGGACCATAGGGGTTTCTAACTAAGATGATCAAGGGACTCCAGCACGTGCCTTACACAGACTGACTAAAGTCTCAGTCATTATACTCAATATCGTATACACTTATGCATGGCTTACAGAGCAATTTCTAGGCCACACCTAATGAATTTGCTGCACATCCATAAATCAAACAGGACTAGAGCTACCCATTCCATGGACAGAAATATGGCCTGCAACTTGAAAAGAACATGCTGAAGGGACAGATTTGTAATCCAGTGACTGCTGCATCTTTGGAATAGGCTGTCAATTCATGTGAAGCAGAGCACCTCTATGACACTGTTCAAAAGGAACCTTGATGAGTGGATGGGGCACCGTAAATTCTTACCAGGGATATTGCCCGCAGCCCTCCTAGACATGGGCAGTCATCATTAAATACAATCCTTGATATTAACTATAGAACATCTATAGTATTACATTGGGATGAAACGGCTAGGCTTGAAATGACCTCGGGTCAATAGCCTAGTAACCTCCTATGATCCTACATGTACATATGTGTTTATATACGTATATGTGTGTGTGTGTGTGTGTGTGTGTGTGTGTGTGTACTTTTAGTTTTAGTTTTATTTGTAGTATTTGTTTTATAGTTTGGAAGCATAATGATAAATGGAATTATTTATTTGTAATTAATTAATTAAATGCTTAGGGGATTTTTAATAGCTATTAGTGCTGAAGCAGTCTCAGTTTTCTCAGATGTAAAACACAGTGAGCCAGTCATGCATTTACTGTTTTATCCTGTTATTAAAGTTTTTTGCATATATTTTTGTGTCTGGTTCTGCCTCTAGAGTGCTACAGTTTGGATAATTTTGTGTTGGCACTTCAGTGCTCTTGTGAAGATTTTTCTCCTTCTTTTTGTTTATGTGTGTGCATATATATATATATATATATATATATATATATATATGTGTGTGTGTGTGTGTGTGTGTGTGTATATATGTGCGCACGTATGTATACGCGTGTGCCTGAGTGTATACACACACACAATATACATAGATATACATATAGGATCATATATATATATGTATACACACACACACACACACACACACACACACACACACACACACACACACACACACACACGCATGCACACACACACACACATATATATATATATATATACATATATATATATATATATATATATATATATATATATATATATATATATATATATATATATATATATATATATATATAATGTATATGATGTATATTACAGAAAATGAGGCAGTTCCCAAAAATCACTGGCAAACAGGCTGAACGGATATGTATTTTGAGTGCTTTCATTCTTTACTTAATTTAGAACTTCGCCAGAAAATATAAAAACAAGTGCAAAAGGACAGTGCATTTAAAGTGTACAGTCAAACCATCTTCAACCTCTCCTACCAGGCTGTAATAGATAGCTACATGAACATCCTCTGCAAAGGATTCACCTTCATACCCTCACAGCGAGCCAATCTAGCCAATGTCCTGCTCAACCTCCGCTTCTAAGTATGGAAACTAGGCCTGAAACTGCTCTACAAACATGAGGATATTGAAAGCACCACCCAGACAAATGCCCACCCACTCAAACTTAAAACTGAATTCAATCCTCCACTCCATGATGCTCTGGATACCTTCCTTTAAGTTTGTGATCAAGACATTAGGGAACTTCTTTCCAGGGAGGTTCGCATAAGTGTGCCAGTTCTTTCAGCCTCAACCACCACAAGTTTAAAGGTGCCAAGGAACTTAGGAACCTAGATTCAATCCACATCATGAAAGTGGACAAGGGAACAGGTATTGTCATAATGACCAGTGTACTTTTATCCACAAAAATGAACACTTCCTCCAAGACAATAACTTTCATAAATGTGTTTCACTTGATGCAGTTTCATGAAGTTTTAAACGCATTTATGAAGTATCGCTTACTTGCTTGTTAAAAAGTGGTGTTACCTCTGATGAACTTAAGTTTTTAACTGTAGCTAAACCTAGTCTTGGCAAACTATTCTGAATACCAAAGGTCCATAAACATGCAAGTGATCCCCCAGTTAAACACATTGCATCCTCCAAACACATTAAAACTGAGAACATCTCCTGCTACTTGGACAAAGTTCTCAACTTCATAGTCCATGCCACCCAGTTTTACCTCAGAGACTCTTGGATGTTCCTAAATAAATGGCATCAGTACCAAGTCTCTGATTGTGACAAATGCCTTGTCACCCTCGACACTGAATCTCTGTACATTAGCATTCCCCACCAGCAGGGCCTGCTACTCACCAGAAACTTTCTTGAGAAGCATGCTTCCCTCCCCCCACTTAAAATCTCCATGTTTCGCGACCTCATCACAATAGTACTGGACAACAACTTCTTCCATTTTAACCAGGAATTTATCACCAACAAAGAGGCACTGCAATGGAGTCCAAGATGGCCCAAGCATATGCCAATCTGGTCCTCAGCACCTGGAAAATCAAAATGCTCCCCAAAATTGAAGCATTGAACAACACCAGACTGTACAGAAGATACATTGATGATATCTTCTTTGTGTGGCAAGTCACCCAAGAAGGCCTCACCTCCATCCTGCAAGCCCTTAATAAGAGTATCAGGTTCCTTTACTTCACCACCTCCCTCATTGGTATCTTAGTCCCCTTCCTTGATGTCAAAATCACACAAACAAAACCACCTGCTCTTTTGAATTGAACATCTATAGAAAAATGATCTTCAGGAAAAACTTTCTGGAGTACTCTAGGCAACATAAAACAAAACACTCCTGGAATCAAATCTCACCAAAAAAACCATGGGAGACAATCGAAAAATGCTACAAGTTTTATTTAACAAGCTTCTGGTACCTCGGCTAAAAAGCCTTCAAGGAATAACTTCTTCATCTAGCTGCAGCTTTTTTAAACCCCACCAATAAAGTGCACATTGCTCAATTATTCCATTAACATCTTCTTCTTCTTCTTTCAGCTTTTCCTGGTTTGGGGTCACCATAGTGGATCACATTGTCTGCTAATGAGTGGCAGTAGAGTTTTACGATGTCGATTTGCCAGTCTGGTGCCCAACCTTCTACAGAAGGCAATCACGCATGCACTTACACCTAGTGTCCAATCCACCTACAGCATGTCTTTGGGATGTGGGAAGAAACTGGAGCACCTGGAGGAAACCCACACGACCACAAGGAGGATACGCAGACTCCACACAGAAGACACCCCAGCCGAAGATCGAACCAGAGAACCTTTTGCTGTGAGGTGGCAAAGCTAACTGCTGTACCACTGTGCCTGCCCATCTAAACAATTAAATTAAATTAAGTCCCACAACCAGATTCGAACACACTTCCAAATACCAAGAGTAGAGAACAGCAAGAAAAACTATCATGATATAACATCCATTATTTGTGACCTGCAAAATGCAAAGTTGTGTTAAATATAAACTTATTAAATGACCCAGTATTATACCATTTATAAGAACATCATTTTATACAAATTCTAATATTCTATGTTATATTTAAATTAATTTCACGCTATTTGTTACATTCTTTTACATTATTCTTACATAATTTTTTACATGCCCAAATTAGCATCCAAGTTCAACCCTTGTGGGTGCAGAGTCCCTAAATTTATAATACGTTTGGCTTCTGAACTTAATAATTTACGTGTGAATTCCCCCACAAAACATTCTCACCAAAGGGCCTTGTCAAAATGCTAAAAAAGAAACTATCAATGTTGCCACCATGAACAGAACAAAAATGCTGTGCAACAGGGCTATCTAATCTAAAATTCCTTTTATCACCTAAATGTTCCAAAATTCTCAGTTTGGCTTTCCTCTTAGTCTGCCCAATGTACCACTTAATTAGGGAACACCCACAACCTAGGATGTATACAACACCACATGAATCACATCTGAATCGATTTTTAATCCCAAACTTCCTTCCATTGATAAATGTACCATGAAGATTCCTAATTTTATTACACACTTTACACTTTACACAAGGAAAAGCACTTGGTTCCCCCTCAATTTTTTTCTGTACCTTCTGACTCAGCAATTCCTTTAAATTGCTGAATTTACCATATGAAAATGTAACTTTACTAGGAAACAAACTACCCACTGCCTCATCCCTGCTAATCACTGGCCACAATTTATTCACAAGTTCCCTGAGGGTATCCGAAAAAGGAGAAAATTTGGTCACAACAAAATACATCATCTTTTACCTCCAAAACACTCCCTTTACTTCCCAAAATATTACCAATACTGTCACTACTCACACATCTCTTCCCCTTAACTTTGTTCACAGCCTCCTGTATATAAACCCTCGGATATCCCCTCTTGAGCAACCTAGCCTTCACTTTAGAAAATTCCAACTCCAAAATCTGTTTGTCAGATGTATCAACAAAAATACACTTAAATTCCCCATATGGCAAAGACTTTAACAGGTGTGGATGGTGAGAACTACTAGCTTCCAAAAACTTATTGGCAGCTGTATCCTTATGGAAGGGCCTGTATTGATGTGTCCCCTATAGGCCGCATAAAACTCCACATCAAAGAATTGCATTCGTTTCTCATTTGTTCTATAAGTAAATTCCAAACCAAATGTATTCAGGCCCAACAAATACATAAAATCCCTAAATTCCCTCTGGTCACCCTTACACTCAAAAATCAAATCATCAATAAACCGCTTATACATCACTACATTTTTCTTAAAAAACAATGTAGGATAGATAAACATGTTCTTGAAATATGACATGAACAAAATGGTATATGAGGGGGAAAATGCATCCCCCATCACAGTGCCCTCTGTTTGCAAATAATATACTTGTTCAAACACAAAATAATTATGTGTAAGAGCAAACTCTAACAACTGACAGACATACATTGTACAGCGGCCCTCTCCCATCATTTTTACAATGGCCTCTAAACCCTGTTTGATTTTAATATTGGTGTATAAAGACTTGACATCCACACAAGCCCAATAATATTCAGGATGCCACTGAATTTTCCATACACACTCCAATACCTCAGCAGTATTCTTAACATGAGATTGTACCCTGGAGAGGAACATCTTTAACAGTGAATCCAGAAAAATTCCAATATTCTGTAAATAAGCTCCCACCCCCAATACAATTGGTCTGCCTGGAGGCTTCATAAGAGACTTATGTATCTTTGGGATTGCAAAAAATGTAGCATCCCTTGGGCTTCTGATGAAAAGCTTATTAACATCAGACAAACTAAAGAAGCCCAACCTTTCACCTCTCTTCAATAATTCTAATAACAAATCATTAAATTCACTTAAAGGATTAGTGTGCAATTTCCTATACACCTTATCATCAGCAAATAATTCAAACACCATGCTGTTATAATCCTTCCTGGACATAATTACCCAATTACCCCCTTTGTCCACCTGTGTAAAGACATACTGCTCACTCAAACAGCGTAGCTGTTTCAAAGCCATCCATTCCAATTTACTTAAGTTAAATGCTTTATTCTTTTTTAAAAAACTCAAAAATTCCACTTCAATTTGCTTGCTAAGAACTGTGTCAAACATATTGACCGTTAGGGATATTTTAAGTGGTACAAATAAACTCACGCATGGAACCTTTGGAATTTGCAATTTACCATAACCAGTGACATAAGTAAAGTTACATTCACCAATGTCCATTGAATCATTAGACATGTTTAAATCAATCATATCTACAATATCCACAAATGGATTCTCGTAGATAGACACATTTAACAAAGAGTCATCCAATATGGAATTATTACACATCGCCACACTACTACATCTTTCACGCTGCCTGTTGGAGAAAAAAACTCTTAAATGTAGCTTTCTACAAAACCTTTTAACTTCCCCCAACAAGTCAACTAAAGTTGGCATGTGTGTAGGAACAAATTTCGTGTACCTCAGCAAAACCTTTCTGGCTTCATTAGATAAAACCAAGTCAGATAAATTAACAATGCTTAAATTATTTTGCTGGTCTTTACCAAAGTTACAAAAAACAGTACTTAAAGGACTCACATAGCCCTTATTATGTCTTCCGACGCAGTCTAATTTTTCAACACAGTCTAATTTTTCTTGCCCTTTCCCTGATACCATTTTCCTAGTCCCTTGCAATGAGCAGACACATCGGAACCCAGCACTCCTGTTCCTTGCACAGAACTGTCTGTTTCCACATTTAAATCTTCAATCGAAACACTCTTGCAATTACTAGATGCCATTTCCACTGAAGAAAAAGAGGATTCACATGATGAACGTCCTAAGCATGATCTGCTTCCATTGCTCATAGCAGAATCACGCCCCCTCCTTCCCTTCCATTGACAGAAAAAAACGACACCACTTTTGTAATCAGTGATGGCCCTATTCAGTTTTTTTTTTCTTTTTCCTTTCAATAACTTTGGTCTCAACCTTAGAGACATGATTTTTAATGTCCTTCATCTTGTTGGAAAATGTAATATCCAAGGTTTCTGAAAGTAAAGCCTCTTGCAATTGCACAGTACTACTATGCACTTTCTCATGGGCACGAACATTCTGTTTGATTAAGATCTTAAGCCGGTCAAAAGTACACAATAAGGAGATGGATTTCCACTCATCAAACAAATCCGTCTCCTCTTCTGAAAAATCAAATGCTGGCAAACGATCCACCCTAAGCTCCCTGGGAGTGATATTCAAATCAACATACTTCTCCAGCAGTTTAATATCATAAAATAAGGAAACTTCCTTAATAAGTAATTTCTCCAACTGCTTATACCTGATGAATGCCTGGTTATCACTTCCCCGGTACCAAGGATCGTTACATGCAATTTTTCTTCCCTCTCCTTCCAGAGTTCAGTGCAATGAAACTTGTCCGAATCAATTTGGATTTTGGAACTGCCAGGAATCGTTGATAATCCCTCAGAAGAAATAGTAACACAAAACAAAACACTCCTAGAATCCAATCTCACAAAAAAACATGGGAGACAAACGAAAAATGCTGCAAGTTTTATTTAACAAGCTTCTGGTACCTCAGCTAAAAAGCCTTCAAGGAATAACTTCTTCATCTAGCTGCAGCTTTTTTAAACCCCACCAATAAAGTGCACATTGCTCAATTATTCCATTAACATCTAAACAATTAATTTAAATTAAATTAAGTCCCACACCCAGATTTGAACACACTTCCAGCGAACAGCAATAAAAACCTATCATGATATAACATCCATTATTTGTGACCTGCAAAATGCAAAGTTATGTTAAATATAAGCTTATTAAATGACCCAGTATTATACCATTTATAAGAACATTTTATACAAATACTAATATTCTATTATATGTTATATTTAAATTAATTTCACACTGTTTGTTACATTCTTTTACATTATTCTTACATAGTTTTTTTTTTTACGTGCCCAAATTATTTTTTGGTTGTACTCTAGCCAACATCCAGAATTCATGAAGGTCAGAGTAGTCAAAGGGCAGCTAGTCTGACTTTTCTGAATCATCAGTGATGACTCACCCCAAGATTCATGAAGCTCGGTGCAAGGACGGTTTTAGCCTTGCACCGAGCGTCCTCCTTACAGATGGTGCAGCAGCACTATATGAATATTTATGAGGGCACGCTGCCGCACCCTCGACATGCACAGGAAACGTGTGCGAGTGCAGGGGGCATGTTTAAGTGCTCTACAGAGGCTTAAACATGCCCCCACAGTTGCACAACCTGCAGTGCTTACTATTAGAGCCAGCCTCTAACAGTAAGCAATTAATTCAGTGTCCGTGGATACTGAAATGTATGCTAAGCATACAAGAGTGTCCACGAACACTGAAATAAAATGAAAGTAGTAAACACACAAGCACGTAGTGGAATGTTGAGCCCCTGTCCCTACAACTATCACAATTAGATTCCACGTGTCCCTATTTTACATTTGTATTGCTTCATTATTGAAAGTGTAAGCGAAGCGCAGCATGTTTGCATGTTGCTGCCCTCTGCTTAGCGTAGCTTACACATCAAAATCATCTAAATAGAAAAAAACATGCAGAATCAATGTTAACGTCAGTAGTGTAGTGGTTAGTGCATCCACCTAATGAACAGGCATTCGCGCTTCAAGTCCCACTATAACACATATCGTTTTCCATGTAGAATGTGTATATAAACATATTTATACATCTTTTTGCTGTATAACCTACATAATAACATGTAAATGTGAACTGGAGTACTGCATGAAATGTTTAACTAATGTCATTTAATCAAAATGGTAGTGTCATAATGAATAAGGCACTAGTAAGCAGGTGCAAGTACAAATAAGCAGTAGGAAACACATATAAGTACCAGTAAGCAAGTCTAAGTGTATTTGCGCGGGTGTAAGCAGTGCTTACAGACATTAAGCATAGTAGAAGCTAACTGAATTTAAGGAACTGTAATCGGAAGATAGTACAGCCTACCATAGTGCAAACATGCACACACCCGCTCACAACTGCTTAAAAGTGCTTTAATCACTCTGTATCCTATGGCCCTTGTTCTGCCCAGCAACAAAATAAATGGCCTCTGCAAAGGTCAAACCCAAGACCCTGCATATCACAGCCAATGTGATTTACCACTAAGCCATGGCAGATATACATAAATCTGATGTTATCACAAACATATCGTCCAGCACAGTCATGCAACAGCATAGGAAATGTATATAATTATGTAGATGTACGTGCATGTGTATGTATAGATATATAATACATATATAAGAATGAACATTGTGACAATAAAGCATGCAAAAAGAATGAGAAGGAAATCAACAGCAACCCCAGTATTATTTAGTGCTGTCAGCTTATGTCATATCAAGCTGGGCAGGGGTGAGCAAATCACTGCTACTCAAACCACAGGCAGGATACTACCAGTGGGAGTAACATTGTCGATCTGCTAAGTCTACTTTACAAACAATTACAGGGTAGTCCCTGGTGGGACTACCCAAAAATTGTGGGTTGTGTGGACTTCCGACCAGTACACAAGCAAGAGCAGATATGTTCAAGGACCAAATGGTGGGAGAGCCTGATGATACATGGGTTGGGACAACATACGTGTAGGGTCCCTAATGCTGGGGAGAGGGCAATGTGTGGAGGTGTGTTATAGCTGTGAAAGCAACTGGAGAATGGATGGTTTACGTGTATGTAGAACTCGGGTGGGGTGGAAGAACCATGGGTATGAAATTATGGATCCAGGCGTGTCAGGGTTGGATGGCCTGGTTCTAATTGGACCACCTTGTGGAGGTCAGCGAGTTTATTATAAGTATATATGCATACACACACACATACATCTATATGTAGAAGTACATTCCCTATACCACATTCATTCCTTTTGCAGACATAAATAACATGAAAGTGCCCCTACAAACCTCGACAGTAGATAGAATAATAGGTTGTGCATAAGAAGGAGGGGACTAATCTGCAAAAATGCAGAAGTGTGTACTTTGTCTGAGGTCAGTGCTGTTCTCAAAGGATAAAATGTGAGGACTTTCTCACTATGAAATAGTGGAATCATTCCTGTGATCTGCCTGCTACGGTAACGCCAATCACTAAACCGGTCCTATTTGTAATATAATTTTGCCGAACTCGTACATTATTAGCTTTCATGTGTAACGTGTGCGTTACCACATAGTCATAGTTATTAATTTATTGTAGTGTCTTGTTAACGGGAGTAATGATGTAATGAAGTATAGAGTCTAATCTTGAAATAAAGACGTGTGTCCCAGGTGGGACAACCCAAAAATTGTGAATAGTGTCGTATTGGTCACTCATTTCACCAAAGTTTGTGGACTAAAAGGTTGGGATGTCTGAGGATACGTGGAGTGAGTCAACCCATGGGATGGGTCTACAGGAGTAGGGAGTGGCCAATGTGTAGTGGTGTGGATACACTGTGTATCCAACTAGAGAATGGATGACTGCTGTGTCAGTGAAGTGTTGGGGTGGGTGTTTGGGGGACTAGGATCCATGGGTATATGGGTATATATGCAAATAAAGCAGCACAGCAACAGTGTAGTGGTTAGAGCATCTGCCTAACGAACAGACATTTCCGGTTCAAATCCCACTGCAGCACATACCATTTTCCATTGGTAATCTGTATATGAACATATTTTGACATCCGTCTGCTGCATAACCTGCATAATAACAATTAAAAGTGAACTGGAGTGAAGTTCCAGTGTCATAATGAATAAGGAACTAGTAAGCAGGTTTATGCATAAATAAGCAGTAGTAAGCATATATAAGCACCAGTAAGCGTGTTTGAGTGCGTTTACATGTGGGTATGCATTGCCTACACAGATAAAGCAAAGTAGAAGCTAAATGAGTGTAAGACACTGTAACCGGAGTTTAGCACTGCTTAGCTCTGTGCAAACCCGCACACACCTGCTCACAACTGCTTTAAAGTGCCTTAATCACTCTGTATCCAATGGCACGTGTTCTGCCCAGCAACAAAATAAACAGCCTCTGCAAGGCTAGAACTCAGGACCCTGTACATCACAGTCACAGTAGTTAACCACTGTGCCATGATAGCAATACATATAAAGGAGGTATCAGCAAACTAATCCACACCACAGGGAAATCAAATCAAACATGTGAACTGAATCTATGTACAGTGTAATGTTCTATAATCTGCCACAGACCATAAATATGTGAATTGGAGTACTGCAGTAAATATAGAGTTGAGGTGTCACTGTAATAAAGTTTTGATGTCCCCGGGACCCCATACAGTGTATGTACACATGAATCACGAATACCAGACACATATATAACCTGTAATGAATAAGACATCATTGACAAAAGGCAAATGTAATGCTAGATAACCAATAAACAATGCTAACCGCAGCACAGTCCAACTAAGTAATTGTAAGCAATGTGTAGGGAAGCCAATACAACATGCCCGTAGGTACACCTCTTTAAGCAGTGCCAACCTGAAGTAAGCAGGTGTGCCCATTGCTTAGCATTTTTGAAACCGGCCAGTTACGGAAAAGTGCAGGAATCTGGCCCTACTTAAACCAAAGAGGTGGGAATATGGCTCATAACTGGTTGTAGCATCCCCCTGCAGGCAGAATGGCTAGAGTGGGAGAAGGCACTCACTTTAGAGTGCAGCGTTGAGGCATCCAGGAGTCCAAATTCATGGTATGGCTCCTGGTAAAGCACCATGACAGGAGACTACTGCAGTGCCAGTACCAAGGCTGGCAGTACAAAACGGAGACCTGGGAAAGTCTCGCCCATGACCTCACCAGTGCCACAGGTATCCCCTGGACTGGTGAGCAGGTCAGGCACCACCATGCAGACCTGAAGCAGCGGAGGGGGGATGTCCTGAAACAGTGGATCCAGGAAGCAAGGCAGATGCAGAATGCCCCAGAACTGAGTAAGTACTCCTTCCACTATGTAGTTAATAATTGCCTAGCTTGTGTATACTATGGATAGGTATGGCTAAATATCACTGTACTTCTCTGACAGCTGCAGATGTGCGTGCTGCGAATCAGCAAGCCTATGATGCTAGGCTGCAAAGGGTGCGTCGCGAGGCAGGTTAGTAAATAGCCTGCATGTACTGTCATAACAAATAAATGTAAGAGCCTCGGAAAGTGGACTACCAGTATACAGAATTGTGTAATATGCTGTGAATAAAGGTGTAACCCCTGCATTGCTTCTGTTTACTCTGCAGTCATATGTTGTTGCACTTTTGCAGTTATTAAATAGTATTGTTGTAGTAAGCAGTGTTACCCACACTGTGGTATGCAGATAAAATGTGTATGATGTGCTGTATAACAATGTTGGAAGTGCAAACAGGTCAGTCATATTAGACAAAAATACATTGCAAAGCCTCATAACAATTGCCTGATAGCATAGTGTACTGTAATGCTTTTGTCACACACAGCAGAGTTTTGGATCCCAGGAGCGCTAGTAAGTTGTATGCATAATCATTCCACACAACTGCACACAGTTTGTTAGAATGTTCAGAGAGAAAGCTGTATGCATATTTATACTTAACAACTGTACAGATTTTGCTAGAATGCTCAAATAGAGAGTGGTATGCATATTCATAGGCCTCAACTGTTCCAATCTGCCCAGTATGTCCTGATAAATGGCCCACATCACCTGCCTTTTGCCCTGTTCCCCTGACAAATTAGTGTGATGATCCAAGAAATGTAGGCAACTGTTAATGACATATAACTGATAGTCAGACTTGTACATAGTCAGAGAATGTACATGCAAACATACCTGTCATCCCAGCATCTCACCCAAAGTATATGAGAGCAGTCTCAAAACATGTTGCATTAACACCTGCATCTTGTCAAGCCTGCACGTAAGACACAGGTCCCGTACATACTAATCTACAAACATACCATTGTACAATATAACGCCATTGAGTAGTGTAATAATACATGTAAGTGACAGACCACTGCAGTGACTATGAATTTTGTGAAAACTACAAGGATTTATTAGTTGTTAATTGAACTGTCTCTCTCTCACCCCTACCATATGTGCAAAAATAACCGATTTACACAACTCATTTGGTATGTCTACACTCCTAACCTTTGTTGGGACATATGTCCTATTGGTTTATAAATATTCACATCTGTTTCTATGCATATGCCATGTTAACTACCCCCATATTGGTGGCCTGTTGCCATCATTGAAACCTGCATGTTGTTGTAATGGCCACTGTTTACCCATATATGCATGTGTTCTGCCTGCTCTGCAACTATGTTATATCTGGTGCCCTGGGTAATGGGAATAACTATGCATGCTGTTATAACTAATCGTGCATGCTGTTGACTATTACTAACCCATATCTGCCTTAAACATGCTACAACATAGCTCATATGGGAAGGCCAGTCCCAGCGGACCCACCTGTCCCACCTGAGCTGGCCATGGCATCGGGCACCGGCACATCTGGGGCCCAGCCTGGGACCTCCTTGTCCGTTGGCCCTACACCACCTTCAGGTGGAACTGCTGCAGGGGATGGGGCTCACCCCCCCCTGGGAGTGGGAACGGACAGGAATCTGTCACCGGTGGTAAGGTCTGGGCCATGGTGCATAGGGAGCTCGACAGGGAGATTCGAGACTGCCTACGCCAGCTTGAGGGCCAAGTGGCGCAACTAGAGGGTGAGCCTGCCCCTCCTACACAGCCCCCAGCACAGCCACCTTCTGTGCTGTGAAGGTGCAGTGGTGACTACCCATGGGTGGGGACCTCAGTCCCACTGTATCCATTTGTGGGCTCATGGGCTTGCGACTTCCAAACACCCCTCCCCGTCCAAGATGTTTCCCCCCAACATGTGTCATATACCGCCCCTGTATGTGTTTTGTTTGTCTTGCCTGTCATCCTACCCAACATATCCTCCCTGATCATACCTACTCTCCTTCCCCAACATCCCACTCTCACCTAAAAATAAAAGAAAAAAAGGGCAATCTGTTCCCGCAAAAAAAGCACGCTTCATGCATAGCTGTCCATTTCGCACATGTGTCCACTGGACACATGTAAATGTTTCTAATTGGCATCACAACATACTATTGTTGTCCTCACCCCTCTCTCAGGGTTGTGAGTGTCCAAATGTACCGCCAAATTTATTGCATATACACAGCCATTGCTGTAGAAGAAATGGACAGCTATGGACCTTCCCTTCACCCTTCCTGCACATCCCTAGCTACCTTTCCTACTGTCTTTCACTCTCTGTGCCCCTTTTTTACCACTTTCCTTTCACCCCTTTTTTCTTTTCTTTTAAAGAAATTAGCATAGGTGTAAGTGGGAATAAGCACTTTTAAGCAGCAGTGAGCGGGTTTCAGCCTGTTTGCATGGGGGTAAGCACTGCCTACACAGGTTAAGCAATCAAGAAGGCAACTATGTGTATAACCAAAAGTAACCACTGCTTAATGTCGCGCAAACCCATGCACACCCGCTCACAACTGTTTAAAAGTGCCTTAATCAATCCGTATCCAATGGCCCTTGTTCTGCCCAGCAACAAAATAAATGGCCTCTGCAAGGCTCAAAACCAGGACCCTGCTCACCACAGTCAATGCGATTTACCACTAAGCCATGGCAGATATACAGACATATGATGTTATCACAAACATATCATCCAGCACAGTCATTCAACAGTATAGGAAATGTATTTCATTATGTAGATGTATGTGTGTGTTTATATCCAGATATATATATATATATATATATATGGGTCTACTTTCATAGACCGAATGTACGAATTGCCGACACACAAGTTACCGACCCCAAACAACCGAAAACACACCACACCAACAACTCATAATACCGAACACCACAACACCGACACAAAAAACGTCAACTACACATTACACACAACAACATATCCACTAACCTTAACCTAAACCCTGAACCTAACGTCCGACACTACCGCACACTTACCCAACCCGCACCCTAACCCTAACTCACTTAACACATCCCTAAACCTCAACACCGTCACTATCGCACACTTACCCTACCTGCACCCTAACCCTAACTCACTTAACCCACCCTAAAACATTCAGCCCGTCACTATCGCACACTCACTCCACCCACATTCTAACCCTGACACACTTAACACTTCCCTACACTGCTCTACGTCACTTCCACACACTTACCTCACCGGAACCCTTAGTCTGACACCACCGCACACTCACCTTTTCCACACCCTAACCTAAAATCCCTCACTATCGTACACTTACCTGTCCGCTCCCCAATCCTAAATCTTTCATTTTCGCACACTTACCGTATCGCGCTCACACGCTGCCGCTGTCGGTCTCTCAGCTGTTGTCCTATGTAATATCAAGACTCCCTCAGACAGACATGTGTCATTAATACACGCAAACATTTGTACATTGCCAAAATATATTATTTTGAGCATTTTATTTACATTAACAAAACAGTTCCTGTCCAATCATAATGTGAGAACAGTACTCTTGCAAGGTGCTGTGTGCAACATCATCATCATTAAAAAGTTAAATGGGGTAACCCTAGAGGGACTGGTAGTGTTGTGTGTACACTGGCATTGTCTGCATCACGTGTACCTGGAACCTTTAGGAGTCATGTGCATACTAGGATTGTGTGCCTGAGAGAGGGGTGAAGACAACAGTAGTATGTTGTGATGCAAATTAAAAAGGTTACATGTGTCCAGTGGACACGTGTGTGCAATGGACAGCTATGTATGGGGCAAAAGTTGTTCTGGGAACAGATTGGCCTTTTGTTTCCATTTTTGTAAGGTGAGAGTGGGATGTTAGGGCAGGAGAGTAAGTATGCTTGTGGAGGATAGGTTGGGTAGGATGACAGACAAGACAGACAAGACAGCATACAGGGGAGGTATATGACACATGTGGGGGGGGGACACCATGGATGGGGAGGGGTGTTTGGCAGTCAAAAGCCCATGAGCCCCAAAATGGAAACAGTGGGACGGAGGTCCCCACCCATGGGCAACTACCACTGCACCTTCACAGCACCAAAGGTGGCTGTGCTGGGGACTGTCTAGGAGGGGCAGACTCACCTTCTAATTGTGCCACTCTGCCTTTGAGCTGGTGTAGCTGGCCTCAAAACCCCTTATTGAGCTCCCTACGTACCATGGCCTGGACCATATGAGGGCTGACAAGTTAATGTCTGGACCTGCTCCCAGGGGGGGCAAGCCCCATCCTCAGTGGCGGTTCCACCCGAAGGTGGCGCAGAGCCAGCAGAGGTGGAGGTCCAAGGCTAGGCCCCAGACATGCTGGGGCCCTGTGCCATGGCCAGCTGAAGTGGGACAGGTGGTTCAGCAGGGACCTGCAATCCCGTACAGCCTATGGTGTTGCAGTTTTAACACAGATAAGGCTTAGTAATAGTCAACAGCATTCAGGATTACTTATAATAGCATGCATAAATATTACCATTAACCCAAGACAACAGATGTCATACATTTGCAGAGGGAGCACAACACATGCATGTATACTACATGACATCTGTCCAAAGCGTAGATGACTTGTGACTGCAGCTATGAACAGTGGCCCATTATTGGCATGTCACTGTGATAACTTCAGACAGCGACTGTCATACCACTGTTTCATGTGATGTATGTCCAATCAGGGATGCTATGTCGGTAACTCTCATCACTGTCACCGTGTACTGACTGCAATCCTCACACTATGCTTCTGCAGTTCACATATGTGTGTTCTGTGAGTAACACAAGAAACAAATGGTTCCACACACTGACCAGTCCACAGATGACCCTACAGATGGGGGTTTCCTCACAAACAGAACACTGTGTTGTCTGTTATTAAAACATGAAGACTAGCCATTTCCACACCTGTTAAACTGGCAGTAGTCTGAATGAAACATAACTATACTTACATGCTATAGTCTGGCACATCACCCTCCTGCCTTTAGGCTATTTTCCACAGTGTATGTTGTTTGAGGAATATCCAGATGTCATCTGTGATGCTGTTTACCAAACACCAGATCCAGGTTCCACTCACAGTGACTGTCATGGGCAAACACCAACATGATGTTTCTAGATATTGTACTGTGTTTCCATGCAACTGGCTATGGGAATGTCACCACAGCTGTTCTACATGCAATCAGCTAAAGGAGGACTGCAATAGGTGCAGAGGCCATCACCTGATCAAGACCATCACATATAAAACACAAACCTGCTGAGCAGGTGTACACCTCCACATCCACCAGAGAGTGTGTGGGAGGGACAGACAGAGGCAAAGTATATCAGAGACGGGCTGGGAGACTAAAACCTAAGCATCTTCCATCACACACCTCCCAGTACAGGGGTTCAAAACCCTGACTGACTAGCCATTACTATTATAAGTGCATGCAGTTACTCCATGTGTCACATAGCTGATGTGTTGGTGTGCTGTAAGAACTTATATGTGTGCTGGTGAGTGACATCTGCAACAGAGATATAGTAGACATACATTAGATGTAGCCCACATGGCTGTCAACATGAACAGATGTCATTGTCATCACAGCCACACTCTGTAAGGGACTCAGACAAAGTGGCACACTTTGGCAGGCTCACAAATACATTTCCTAACTACTTAGTTTACCACACTACAGTAATGCACTGGTATTACATGCACCACCGGGGTTATCCTGAGGTTCTATGGGTTAGGGCATGTGAACGTGTCTGACATCAGTCAGCATGTTAATGGGAGTTATACTGGGTGTGACTGTGGTTGGGAACATTATACCCCACACGCAGACACAAGGTGCCAGTACTGACATGCATGTGTGCATTGCTTCATGGGTGTGCAGTGGTTGGCTGTGTAGGATGGCTGTACAAGGCTGGGTGAGGGGTAATTCTTGGCATCAGGCCACCTGACAATGGTCTGCAGTGTGGTTCAGAGGTGTAGTGTGTGCAATGTCCCAAACAGATGGGTATTGTATTAACCATCCTGTCATCCTGGTTACTATTGTGTATGGCCATTGCTTTGCAATGCATGCCATGTCTGTAATTGATACTCCTTGACATGGACATTGCCTGGGATGTGCACATCCCACATTAATGTACAGTGACATGTTTAAGTGTAGCTGGTTTGCCTGGCACATGTTATGTACACAGACTGTTATCATCAGATGTGTCAATTCTGGCCTGGTGTGGCAGGACCTGCTAATAGACAGAAGGTTGACCCTGCACCTGCATTGATAGCATGATACATGTATTCCCTGGTGTCAGTGGCATCTGTCCATATAGGGCATGTGTGTAAGGCATTGTATGTCCTTTGTGGATCACATTTGATTGCACCACATATGTTGCAGGCGTCAAGTGGGGAACATAGTGAAGGTGCATTGTCTGCAATTATGTGCCTATTGTACTGGTGGACAGGGTGCCATGCCCTCTGCAGCCCACTGCAATCACACCATGCTTACTATCTGTCAACAATGTGCAGGGTACTAGCAATATTGCAGTATTTTTCTAGGCAAGTGAATTTGTGTATGACACATGGGTTCAGACCGTATTCTGGGTAATAGTAGGGTTGCTTACTTTGTTCACCAGGCCTTTTGACAGATGTAGGGGTATGGCTTGCCAACCCAGTCTCTTGGCTGATTGAAATCTGTAATCCTTGTGAGGTGGACATTGTGACATATAATATGGCCACCATATAGGAAAACTACAAAACCCACTCCTCAACATGTGTAGTGGTTAGACACTCACAGCCACCTCCACACAGGATATGACTGACAAACACACACACACCTGCCATGTCTCAGAATAGAACTCGTACCTAACTAGTTTATCACACGATAGCATTACACAGTTATAGCATGCGCTATGGAGATTACTGGGCTACCCTATCCCCAAAGGTGTATTTCACAAGGAATGACAACAGCAGGTTTACCAAAGTAGGGCATTTCAAATTTCCTGCAAGTGAGTAGCCTAAAATGCATTGCTCACAAAACAGACAGTGAGACACACACGAAACATCCACGACTGACATGTGTGGGTATAGAACCCATGACCAAGATCTATATCATGCTACTGCATGGAGATGTTATAGGACACACCACAGGGATTACTAGGGAACTTAACTCACTCCCCAAAGGTGTATTTGACAAGGAATGACATCAGCAGGATTACCAAAGTAGGGCATTGTAAATGTCCTGTGAGTGAGTAGGCTATAATGCATTGCTCCCTACACAGACATTGAAACACACATAACTGCCATGGTTGTGGATGGAACCCTACCACAGTTCTAAATCACACTCCAGCAGTACACAGTTACCTGACACGCTACGGAGATTACTGGGTTACAGCATTCCCAGAGGTGCATTTCTAGGTGGGCGACATCAGCAGCCTTGCCAAAGTTGAGTATATGAATTGGAAGGAGTGTGAGTACTCTAAAAAGCATTGTTCCCTTCTCAGGCAGACAGACACACATACAGTTGCCAAGTCTGGGATTAGAACACCCACCAAATTACTTTATCACACTACATCTTTATGCAGTTACAGGACACACTACAGAGATTACTGGGTTACAGCAGTCCCAGAGGTGCATTTCTAGGTGGGTGACATCAGCAGGATTGCCAAAGTAGGGCCAATGAATCGTAGTGAGTGTGACTAGCCAAACATGCAGCACTCTCTACACAGGCATAGGCACAGACACCAAAGAATCCACAACTCCCATGTGTGAGACTAGAACCCATACCAGAATTCTATATCACACTACAGCATTACACTGTTATAGCATGTACCACAGACATTGCTGGAGTACTCTTTCCCCAAAGGTGTACTCCGCAGTGATTGACATTGGCAGGATTGCCAATGTAGGGCATTTTAATTGTAGTAAGTGTGACTAACCTAATTTCCACAATTAGTCTGTATGCATTAATCGCTGTCCTGGCCAGACAAAAATACCCCACCTTTGCAGGTCATGAACCCAGGACACTGTACATTATCGTCAGTGTAACTAACCACTATGCCATCACACCAGTACATGAGACTGAGGTTTCACCACAGTAATCTCAGTATAGGCTAATCAAAGTGAACATGTGAAAGGAATGTATATACAGTTGTCCATAAAAGACCTCCCCAAAGCCAGTTTCATGCTACACAAGGCAGAAGCGACAATGTTTGTGACACTCATGGAGACGGGAGCTGACAGTTCTACAGATGAATCCTGTATTAAGGTACTGTATGAGCACATCCACTTGTGCATAATTCCTGACATCCCACATGGAACCACAATGCTCACCTCCCAAATAAGCAAGCCAGTCTGGTGGTCTCCTGCCATTAACAGAGTATACAACAGAAGACAGACACTGTTGAAGCAAAAAGGATACACCAAGGATGCAAACAACTCCCTTACCAGCCACAGTAAGATGTTGAGATCCCTCATGGAATCCTCCAAAGCTGGTTATGTAACTAAAATCACCACAGATTCTACAGACAACCACACACCATTCTATAGTTATGTCCTGAATCTAACAGGCAATGCTGAGATGTGCTCTGAGCTATGACAGAATGGCATTACATAGATTGCTCCCACAGATTGTGCCAATATCCTGGCGGATTGGTTTTGTGCCACAGTCACCCCTCTCACCTCCAAAAGGGCCAATGGCAATATGAACAGAGTTCCATTGGCCAGTAATCATGGCCACACAGGCAGAAACCACACTATCCACAGCTAAGAATACATTATCCATGGGACCAGACTGTCATGTGCAATCATAACCTCACATCAGGCCTGGTGCCCACTGAGTGGCGCACAGCTGCAGTTATCCCATTCCACAAGGGGAGATCCACCTTGGATCCCTGGGACTACTGTTACATCAGTGTGATGAGCCTGATCTGCATGGCCATGGAATGCATTACCCGGGAAGTTTGGAACACAGACATTGGCAACCCTCAAACACTGGACCCCACACAGATTGGGCTCATGGAGAGCCAGTCTTGCCTCTTGAAATGGAGTATCTGCTTTGACTCAGTCTGCATGGCTGTTGAAAAGGATAAGGCAGTCCACAATGCCTATGTGGACCTTGCCAAGCCCTTCAATACCATACACCAGTCTGGAAACATAGATTAACACACTAATCCGGCCATACATCCCTATGCCACTCAATGGTTTGCCGCATGGCTTACTGACAGAACCCAAACTGTAGGTGTAACTGTCTCCAAATCCATCCCCAGACAAGTGACAGGTAGAGTACCTCAGCGTTCAGTCCTGGGACCACTGTTGTTTGAATTCTACATCTGTGTAGTACAGGCCAACAGTATGGGACTCTGGCTAACAAAGGTAACAGATGACTGCAAAATGGGAGTAATTATGAGCCTGACTGTACTGCATGGTATGTTACTGATACTAGCCTGACATCATACAGGTGGGATGGGGTACTGTTAACATCTTGTGGCCTTGTTGTGTAAGGTCCTGGTTATGGGATCTGCAGCAGTTGGTAGTGTATTGCAGGTCTGACATGTTTTGCTGTGGAGGGGAATACCTATCAGTGCTTTATGTATGTTGTTTGTGCCTGTCAACCCTATTCATGGTACATGTGGACATATATGTTTCTGCTATATTCCTACCTTATCTACAGATGTATGTCTATATATACCTATATAGATATAAATATCTGCTTACACATAAGTGGATATATATATATATATATATATATATATATATATATATATATATATATATATATATATATATATCAACATCTATATCTATCCATATATCGCTCCCTCTCTCTCGCTCTCTCTCTCTATATATATATATATATATATATATATTTATATGTATATATATATATATATATATATATATATATATATATATATATATATATATATATATATATATATATATATATATACATATATACATACATTCGTATCTGTGTAGACATTAATATATTTTCACACACACATACATTTGCATGTTAGAATACATACTCTGTACTGTTGAATGACTGGGCCGGATGATATGTTTGTGAATACAGCAGGGTTATGCATATCAGAGGTGGCTTAGAGGTAAATCATTTTGGCTATGTTGTGCATGGTCCTGGGTTCAAACCTCGCAAAGGTTGTTTATTTTGTTGCTAGGCAGAACAAGGGCCGATGGATACAGAGTGATTAAGGCACTGTAAAGCAGTTGTAAGCATGTTGTCAGACATGGTATGTCTGTTGTGAGTCACATGTGAAGACACCATAGGTGGTGCAGGTGTCCATTGTAGAACATGGTGGAGGTGCACTGTGTGCATGTACGTGCATATTGGACAGATGGCCAGGGTAACATGCCCTCTGTAGCCCACTGCTATCACTGCATAGTTACTATCAGTGGCCAATATGCAGTGTACTACCCACATATTGGCTGTTGCCTAGGCATGTGTGTGCATATGACACATGGGTTGAGTGTGTGCTCTGGGTAATAGCAGGGTTGCTAACTGTGATTGGCTGGCCTTGATGTCACATGTATGGGTATGGCTTTGCACCCCAGCCTCACAGCTAATGTACATCTGTTATCCCTGTATGGTTGACATTGTGATATAGAGTACAGCCAACATAAAATATATGCAACACACCCTCCACATTGCCCACAGGTGTCACACACTTACAACCTCCACTATAGAGGATACAAGTCAAACACATGCACACACTCACACACCTGTCATATCTGGTATTCGAACCCCTACCTAACTAGTTTATTACAGTACAGCAGTACACAGTTATAGTACGCGCCACAGACATTACTGAAGTACTTCTTCCCCAAAGGTGTATGTCACAATAAATGACATCAGCAGGATTACCAAAGAAGGACATTTCAAATGTACTGTGAGTTTTACATGTATTTTAACTATGTGTACCCACTGCTTACTGTCACAAAAACACATTTGCACCCACTTATAACTGCCTTATTCAGTCTTAAATTACATTACTGGAGGTCTTGAACCCTGGACCATGCACACCATAGTCACTAGACTTACCACTAAGCCATCTGGGTTGTATACATGTTTCATGGTTTTTAGAATACACATTTTACTACAGGTATTCCACAGTACTGAAAACAAATGGGACAGTCACTTTGTGTACATATGTACAGTACCTTTGAATGTACTGAACTCTGTGAAACAACATAGACAAGTCTACATATGTACAACTGTTATAAATAAATACTAAATACATATATGCACTTATGGGATGTACACACACACACACACACACACACACACACACACACATATATATATATATATATATATATATATATATATATATATATATATATGCATATACACATACACAGCTATATCCATATATATAAACATGTCTGAACACCCTTTGTGACACAGAAGTGTTCCAAAGGAATTGACTTGTGCATAAAACAGAGGCAACTCTTGTATTATAACATGTAAATCTTAATCAGTTCACCAGAGAAGGGATGGTTGTTGTGTATGTGGAGTTTGGGGTGGGGAATGATGGCTAAGGAAATATGCCCTGAGGATTGTGGAGTTTGGGTGGGGGAATGATGGGTATGGAAATACACCCTGGGGACCACTTGTGTGTCACTGCTCAACAGTGGCACAGGAAAATAACATACCCAACAGTAGTAATTCCTGACTGTCTATTCTTTTCTATTCCTAACTATGTAATAATTTGTAGACTCCACTCACCACAGATGACTACCATGGTGTGCAGCATGTTAAAAGACATAACACATGTGTGCATGCCTGGCTACAGGGTAGTCACACACGCAAACACACACACTTGCCAGTATTGTGCTTACAAGTCTTGCCTATGTAGAGGTAACTAGTTGAGTGGTATGCAGTTGGGGTATGTGCCACAGAGCCCATACAATTACACTTAATCTGATTCTGCTTCTGAGCTGGGTGACATCACAGGACTGATTACTTGCAGTGAGAGGGGGGGCGGGAGGGTGGTTTAGCAGATGACAAGGATAAAGGCCAGTGCAAAAGGTAGTTTCTCTTTGGAAAGCAGTAAAACCCACTGTCATGACAGGTTGCAGACACAAATACACACACACATACTCAGGCATTTGCTGATGCACACACACACAGTTGCCAGTGGTGGGATCAGAACTCCTGCCTATCTACAGATCACTATTACAGTACTATGCAGTTACGAGATGTGCCACAGAGATTACACATTTCAAGGTAGTCAGAATGCCCTTCTATGATTGAGGACATCAACAAGGATATTGACAGTTAAGATGTACATAGCTGTAAACCTATGTGTTTAAAGTAGGAGTCCATTACAACCTGAATGCACAAACAAGACACATCATCTGCAGGTAGGACATAGGTAGGCCTGAGAGGTATAGTTGTAGCACAACAAGCCCTGAAATGGAGTATGCCCATCTGTGGAATGGGCAACTACTATCACTATAAAGGGTTACAGTGGTCATGCTCATACACATAGAATCACAGGACTTGTTTGGATGCATTGACTCCAATTACACAAGGTGACAGTGGGCATGTTCATACACTTAGTAGCACAGGGCTGTTTGGGATGCACTCTGATTCTAACTACAGAAGGCCACAGTGGGCATGCTCATACACTTAGACATACAGAACATGTTGTAATGGACTCATATTGTAAATATGCAGGTTTACAGCTATGTACATCTTAACTGTCAGTATATATGCACATCATACAGGTTTACTAACAGATACTTGTATGTGGCCCATAAATTATATATCTGCATCTGTGCTGTGTGATACACATGCATACATGTACATGAAGTACTGCCATATATATTTGAAGTATACACAATCATGCATGTGTGGAAGTGACAGACAATTGGCTAACTGGGACACACAAGTGGATGCAAAGTACAGCATGTGTCACACACATTGCTGCCCTGAAAGGCATACATTGATATCAGGTTGTGGACAGTGGCATTATACTTGGAACAGTGCATGTGCAAGCATAATATGTGAGCCACATTGTCTAATGGTACTGAGGTGCAGGTGTCAAGATGACCTGTGTTAGTAGTTGGCATTATTAGCAGGACCGCTCCACTAAGTATATCTGACATTGGTCATCTACACAATGTCTGCTGCTGTCCATCACCTTAGATGTAGCATTTGATACCAAGCACAATACTGCCACTCACAGTGATGTCATGGTACAAGTGGCAACTGCTTGACCAAATAAATGAGCCAATGTCCTGTTGTAATTATGAGGTTGTCCAGTGTCTGTCATTCTGGGATAACATGACTGAAAGAAGACAAGCCTTTGTCACAGATCACATGCATCCATGATTCAAGGGAGAGTGGATAATACCTAGGTCGCATTTACCCATATAGTGCCATTCCAAGGCAAATGTCCTAAACACAGAAGTAACACCCTGACACCTACAAGACAATTGCATTGGATGCTTATGCTAACCAGTGCTAGATGTGTGGCTTTCGTAATCCATTTGCTTAATGTAGAACCTATAATGGGGAATACTGACATCTGTGCAGTGAGGAACACCTGGCTGAAGGCTCTGTAGTGCACAATAGCACTACCACCATATAACTCAGATCCAGACATGTGGGCCATAACACTGGTATGGACCACTCCAGGTGGTGGTGTCCACATATTCATAAAGGCTACTCACAACTAAAGACCACTACTACAACATAATTCATCACAGATGAGTCAGGTCCAGGTGACAGTGGCAAAAGCTGCATTCTAGGTTGTATCCTCATATACATCCACCACCATGTCCTCAGACTACCAACACACATCCATAAATGTGGTATGAAATATTATGGTACAACACCAAATAACCTTCGACTGATGGACTTGTACCTAGCCCTACATCAACTGTGCAAAGTACCCATGTACTGACACAGTTGCATAATGTGTTATGCAATGCAATAATACCACTGCTTGTAACCAGGTTAGTTGTACACATACCAGGGTCCCTCGGATATTGTCATCAGTAACACAGTTGACTGTTGCTATACACCAGTAAACAACATCCTCATGGTTGGATATGACCTAGATGTACCTGCCCTGGATATGTACATCCCACACTCATACAACATATATGAAAATACCATAGCTGTTGTTGACCTTTGTACATACAGGTGGCTACATTCATTACACACATGCACATGGAAGATAGGTCCATGGCTGCTGAATGCTAACAGTACATAAGGTTTGATATCTATGTTGACAGAGGTAATATTCCCTCTTTACTGGTCACCCATGACACCTATCATATCATACAACAATCCATGTGGCATGTATGTCATTAGACATGTCCACCAAATGCAATGCCTACAAACATACCCAAATAACAGGATTGTAATGACAGACTCAGGGAAATACAGTTATGCTCTGTATGTTCCTGAGTAGTTACAGGTGATATGTCCATGACATGTACAGCCATGTGTGATCCACAGCTCCTACATATACCCCATGTCAACAATTGCAAGCCATGCATGCTGTCTGCTGTCTGGACATCAGCCTTATTACCACAATAGCCAGAACGTGCTGGGGTGAGATGTTTATAAGCCACAGACCTTGCACATGCTTGAACAAGTGTAATGCCTAGTTCAAACAGAGCACATTGCTGGCACTCTTCCAGTAATCATGAGGTGTGTGTGGCAAATATGATGTGCTCACTGTTGACCATTACAGTGCCCTGGCTTCACAGTGGAACTGTCAACTAACAGTTTGTGGGATCATGACATGGAATATTGCTGTGTGTGTGTCTTGCTGATATGTGCTGTTGGCATAAATGTACACTTAGCTACTCAGTGAAGGTGGTTGTGTGTCTTACCAGTACATGAATACAACATCCATTATGGTGCAATGCTCAGCTAGGTTTCACACATGGTGTGGGGAAGGTGTGGAATATATCCTCTTGACCTGCTAGTCCACTTACTGATGGAGAATGCATATGTGTACATGTATTGATGTGTGTTTAGATTCCATGCGTGTGCTGTGTCTGATGTTTGAAGGTGACTGTTGTCTTAGTACATCATGCAGTTGCAATGTAGCCTCAACATCGCCAAGTGTATATGGTGATATGCTCAAAGTACAGTAAGCTGTACTTTAGTTATGGACAGATGTTTGGACATAACTACTAAGTGGTGGGGCTACTTTGCAGATGAATGATTACTGAAGACAGCTCACAGGTGTGTTACAACCATTCCTACACAATAACATGTGTAACTGCTAAGCTATGGTTTTGTTAATTGAAGGAGAAGACACACAATGTAGAATGCAGTAAGGGTGACACTGAAGGCAAATCTCTTGACACCTGTAACAGTAACACCTCCCCTGTGCATATATTGTGTATATATCAGCACAGTTGGCAAAGGAAAGAGTCAGTATGCTTCGTAGTGCATGCAATAGTGCTCTAACTCTGTAATACCTATCATGAGATAGGAAAGTGGTTGATTCACAGTACTGGTATGTGTAGCTGTGTGTGTGTCCATATATGTCACGTATGGTGGGGAATACATCCCAAATGTTTTTCACTCTCCTGTACACTGTTGTAGACATCTGTATAGAGTGAAGTGTAAAAAGCAAGACATAGCCAGGGGTTTGAATCTCACACATGTCAAGTGTTTGTATGTGTGTGACATAGGTGTATATCTTTGTGAATGCAACAGTGTGTGTGTGTGTGTGTGTGTGTGTGTGTGTGTGTGTGTGTGTGTGTGTGTGTGTATGGCTGTCTGGTCCCTGGAGTGAGGCTGTATTTTACCATAGTGAAGTGATAAGACCCCCTCCCCCCATCCACTCAATGCAATCTAGTATCCCTGTTGATCTCATCAATCTTAGAAGGGCATTCTAACCGCCTGTAAACATGTAAGCCCTGGGGTGTGGCTTGTTGTTCCATAGCCTACTGATGAACCCCCCCCACATACACTCACCGCAATCTAGTATCCCTGTTGATGTCCTCGATCTTAGGCCATTCTGACTACCTGTACATGTGTAATCTCTGTGCCACGTCTTGTAATTATATAGTACTATAATGATGCTTTACACATAGGCAGGGGTTCTCATCCCATCACTGGCAACTGTGTGTGTGTATTACTGTGTCTGTGAATCCCTGAGTGTGTGGGTGTGTTACTGTGTCTGTGAATCCCTGAGTGTTTTTGCATCCTGTCATGAGAGTGGGTATTACTGCATCCCAATGAGAAACCACATTTTCCACTGGCCTTTACCCTTGTCATCTGCTAAACCACTCTTTTACCTCCTCCGCGCTCCAGGTAACTACACCTGTGATGTCACCCACTATGGAGGTGACAGCTCTGGCCACAGTAGCTTACTACACAGCTATCATGCTCTTGGATCTATATATTGTGCATATATCAGCACAGCTGGCAAAGGAAAGAGTCAGTATGCTTCGTAGCATGTTTGATAGTGCTGTAACTCTGTAATACCTATCATGAGATAGGCAAGTGGTTGATTCACAGTACTGGCATGTGTGGGTGTGTGTGTGTCCATATATGTCATGTATGGTGGGGAATATATCCCAAATGTTTTTCACTCTCCTGTACACTGTTGTAGACATCTGTACAAAGTGAAGTGTAGAAAGCAAGACATAGCCAGGAGTTTGAATCTCACACATGTCAAGTGTCTGTATGCGTCTGACATAGGTGTATATCTTTGTGAATGCCACAATGTGTGTGTGTGTGTGTGTGTGTGTGTGTGTGTGTGTGTGTGTGTGTGTGTGTGTGTGTGTGTGTGTGTGTGTGTGTGTGTGTGTGTGTGTGTGTGTGCGTGTGCGTGTGCGTGTGCATTTATGGCTGTCTGGTCCCTGGAGTGAGGCTGTATTTTACCATAATGAAGTGATAAGACCCCCTCCCCCCATCCACTCAATGCAATCTAGTATCCCTGTTGATGTCATCAATCTTAGAAGGGCATTCTAACTGCCTGTAAACATGTAAGCCCGGGGGTGAGGCTTGTTGTTCCATAGCCTACTGATGAACCCCCCTACCCACATACACTCACCGCAATCTAGTATCCCTGTTTATGTCCTCGATCTTAGGCCATTCTGACTACCTGTACATGTGTAATCTCTGTGGCACATCTTGTAATTGCGTAGTACTATAATGATTACTTACACATAGGCATGGGTTCTCATCCCAATACTGGTTACTGTGTCTGTGAATCCCTGAGTGTGTGAGTGTGTTACTGTGTCTGCGAATCCCTGAGTGTTTTTGTATCCTGTCATGAGAGTGGGTATTACTGCATCCCAATGAGAAACCACATTTTCCACTGGCCTTTACCCTTGCATCTGCTAAACCACTCTTTTACCTCCTCCCCATTCCAGGTAACTACACCTGTGATGTCACCAACTATCGATGTGATGGCTCTGGCCACAGTAGCTTACTACACAGCTATCATGCTCTTGGATCATTAGATCAGTAAACATGTTTGGAACTTGGGAGATTATAACTGTGATGTGGAAGCTACAATGTGCATGCATGTATTGTCATACAGACCTGTGAGTAGTCTACATTTACATATGGGACACTAACTGAAAACACTGACATCCCCTGACACATGCAATTACACCTGAAAGAGGAAGGCAAAACATCAAGATCAACATGCAGTTACTGTTGTTACACATGATACATACTGTCAAAAGTACAAAATGCATTCTAAAACTGTAGTACATGGTATGTCTGCTGCCTGCCAACACTACTCAACAATGGTAATCTACAATTGTCTTCCTAGTATTTTCACCCTGTGCATCAGACCATATGAGCATGTCCCTGCACCGATAGTGTGGATGACAGGGATGTGGCACAGGCATCATCATATGCACAGGGTGATAATGTTTGCCACAGGCCTAGGCTGCACCATTGGATGACATCATGTGTGTGGGCTAGGGCCTTTTATCTCATTGAGCGTGTGTGGATGTTATGCGTGTGTGTGTGTTGAGGTGCCCTACATTTGTTTCTGGTGTGTGTGTATGCATGCACATAGGTCTGGCATGTGGCTGGCCTACACAGTGGTATTTTTGACAGCTGCAGACTGTACAGGGCAGGTTTTACAGTTCACGGTGTCCGGCCATGTCCACATGACCTGCACCTGCCAGGGGTTGCATGGCCACTACCAGGCAGAAGTCCAGATTGGGTACTGTCTGATGACACATGCCCACTGGAACCGTGTCCCTGTTGGGACAGTCCAGGACCATGTGCACGTGGCCTGCTGTGTCCTGGTGTGAACAGCACAGTACCAGCTGCACTGCTGCTGCTACTGCCACTATGGGAGCGGGCATGTGAAGTAGCATGTTCACGTAGACCTTCAACAGTTGATGTAGCTGGCCTACGTCCACGTGCCCGACACCTTACTCCCACCAGATGTTCTAGCACAGACATTCCACGCTTGAGGATTGACATGCCATGGTCAAGGACTCCCACCATGTCACCCAATCGTCTATCCAAAACATCTGCAAGATGATGGTGAGCATTTGCAATTGCCTGGATGTTGTCAGTTAAAGAACAGACAGCAGCCCTCTGAAGCCTCAGACCTTCTTTGTTGTGCCTCCATTACAGCCTGAAACATGCGTCTGGTGACACCAGCTGATGTGCTATGTCTTGCAGGGGCATGTTGGCCAGAAGACCTCCTATGAGCAGCCCTGGGCACATGCCTGTGTGGGACATCACCAGTCAGTTGGCTGGGATCATGGTGTGCAAGCACACCTTTCATAGTCTCCACACATTCCTGTTCCATGCTACCACTCACCAACTGTCCTTCCACTACGGCCACTGGTGATGGGGTATGTGTAGGCATGAGCACTGTGTGCGGGGATGAGGGGGATACAGGTGGAATGGCAACCGATGGCACAGATTCAGCCCCTGACAAACCTATATGTGCCTAAATCATACTTTCATCATCACTGTTAGAGTCTGTAGGGACACTAACATCAGGTGGACTGCAGGAAGTCAAAGCACCTACATCAACACCTGTGAGGGGCAGGCAAGAACTGTATATTACAAGTTATACATCACAGTACAGACAAACAGAGACACACACACAGAGACAGACACACAGAGACAGGCACACAGGCAGACACTGACAGACACATGATATGGCACCCAACGGCATGCAACATGCATGTAATATGGCAGAAGGCATTCAGCTTAGACAGTTATAGCGGTAGTTATCATACATCCCTGTGTTGCACACAACAGCATGCATGTGTTATAGCAGAAGGCATGCACCTTACACAATTATAGTAGTAGTTAGCATACATTCTTGTGTTGCACCATTTGTGTTAGTAGGTTATGCCCCAAACCTGCAACACAATGCATGCACTATGCACCATTGCACCACACTGCCATGTTTTGTGCAACATACCCCACATGTTAACAGACCATAAATGACATGTGTACATCTGCCAGTGATGCTTTGTGTTGGCCACTGTCCCTATGTGTGAGGAGGACATGAGCAGAAGGGTATGTTGAGTGAATACTATGTTTGCCTGAGCCCTAGCTTGCATATCTCCCCCAAAGCAGTGCATGTCTGTTCAACATTATTCTGCTTACCCCTGAGCTGAGTCTACAGACAATGTGCATGTGGCTGTACACACATGTTTGACATGGCTGTCCCTACTTTGTAATGGTCCCACAGACCAACACAGGTTAACAGTACACCAGCCTGATGTGTGGTATATGACCTTACCAATCACATGTAGCATGACATGTCTTCTGCTGAAGTGTTGAATGATATGCATACATGTTTAACACAATGGTGTCCTTTCAAATATACAGTGAGGTAATGGTGTCCCAATGCAGGGATGTGTTATACTAACATGAACCTTCAGCTGACATAATGTTGTCAGTCCTCCCTACAGATATACAGTGACATACTGCACATTGAGCTGATGTGCATAGCCATTGCAGGGCATCATGTGGCTTCACTATTGCTATACAGTGTGAGTTACAGACACAATTCATAGCCATGACTGTGTTCAGATACAACATATATCTAATGTGGAATGTGATCCATGTCACTGAGGTGCATACACACTAAACCCTAATGTGGAATGTGTGACATGTCACTGAAGGGTATACAGATGACACCCTTTCACATTTGCAACCATATTGCTGATGCCTGGTAACTATGCCCAGACATGGCTAACTTAGCAGTACTCCATGTCCCACATGCCATCTGTGTACCTCACAAAATGAGGAGCAACCATGACAGTGATGTCTGACACCAGCCAGGTGAATGTACTGTATCTGTGGCCTGATGTGGTTGTATGTGCATGTATGTATGTGGATACTGTATAGGTGAAAGCTTTCATGTCGTGACAAACTCAAGATGTTCAAGACATGTTATGTGGCCGTTTGGTGTCATGCCTACACAAGCTGTGCACAGGCCTGTATGATGTTTAGTGTGTCACATCTGCAATATCACCATTACACAAAGGCCATAGTTGTATTGTGTCAAGCCAATGTACAACAGGGTGTACACACATGTACATCCCTTCTAATGTGTGTGTTGCTTCATGTCTCTGGCCATCCTCCATGGCCATGTGTAAACATGTTTTGTCCAATGGGTGTGATGGGCATCTATTTCATATGTCAGTGTTGTCCCATATGACATACACCCGTAGATGTCATATGCTCCACTGAGGACAGGGTTATACAGACAAAGGGTGGTATGTTTGGGATGTGAGATATCATGTTTTGCAGGATAGTTACCCAGTGTTGCAGTCAGCCCACAAAATGTCATGGACATATCAGATAGCACATGACATTGTGTGACATTCATAGCAAGGGGATAATCTGCAAGGGTGAATCCTGTGGGCTGGTCATACTCCAGCTCCAAAACATTTAGAGTGTGTGCACACATATGCTCTCTGTATAGTACTGTTTGTATTCCCCACATGTGTAATGCTGATTTTGTAGCACATGTCCCTACAGTGAACCACACCTCCACCATTGTATTTACAGCTGTCCACACATCTGGCAATGACAGTTTGTAAGGTTTAGTGTAGGTGTTTCATATTGTCTTCAATTATTCCACATGGGTAACCACTGTGATGCATTGCAGGTCTGACCTGTACATATTAACAGGACCACCATACATTATGTGTACGTGTGTTAAATGGCCACATGGCAGATAGCATGCAATTAATATGATCTGTGTGTTATCAAGCCTGATAAATAAAAACAATCTCACCAGCAACAGGCTGCTGCCACTGCGAAATGCCAGAGGTACCTAAATAGGAGTGTCACAGCAGTAAGATCATTATCCAGACCTGTGTGATAGCTATAGGGTGCAATGTGCATCTTAGCACATAAGCCAGTACAATAGACTATACTATGGAGTATGCACATCTGTGCATACATAGAGTAGCAAACTATAGTATGTGGCATGTGTGCATACATGCCTTGCATGTGATGTTACATTAAATATTGTCCAGTAGCACATGTAACTATATTAAATATAGTTGTGTTATATGTGCAGTAGTGACTTAACAGGCAACTCCTGGCTCAGTGGTTGTGAGACACCCACCTCCACAATACCAGCTAAAGCTTGTGGATGGAGTTCTGCAGGTGTCCCCAGCTTGGCCAGTAGCTCCTCAGTACATGTGAGTGGGGGCTGGGTGAGTGCCCCCCACATCTGTTGCAGCTTGCTCCCTGGTGACTGCGTTTGCACGCTGTTTTGCCTGTCTAATGAAATCAGTGCAGTGTCGGCGCACCTGCTGATAAGTGCGATTGTGGCCACCAATATCATTTACCCTCCTGTGAAGTTCCTCCCACTGAGCATCCCAGTGCTGTGCATCCTGTGGCACATGGCTGAAGAGTGTTTCATGGTTGTCAAGGAGGTATGGAATGAGGACCTCATCATCCATGTGGGTGCATGGTGGCAGCCTGGCATGCAGCTTACCTGGAAGACATAATGATGGAGACAGGTCACAGTAACTCATAAAGAAGTACAGAAGTACAGCTGCACATACATGTGTATCACATTTATTATGATTACAAATATGTCTTTGCAAATCTGCATGACACTAACACCACTGACATGTTTAACTCACACACATTTGACACTTACTGGTGATTTGATGTTATCACCATATATGTGTGTGTCGAGTGATGACATTGCTCATACTCCATGGGGATGTTGTCTTGATGTGAGCATGTCAGTTTGCCTGTACTGGTGTCTTTACCTATCAGCACATGCCTGGATGTGCTCACATTAATGCAAGAGACCTTAATGCTGTGTATATGTCACATATATAGTCATACACAGCCTTAAGGGACATGACCTGTGACCCTGCAGACTTGCTCATGGAAAGTTTTACATGTATGTGTTTTGCCATATACATCTACATGACACTGTACAGCGGTATAGTATCCTGTCATGTATTACCTGTGTTGCACATGTGAAACACATGGGACAATGGCTAGCTTGATGGCATTTGCAGGGTTGGATATCAACTATAGCATGTATGGTCATAGTGAGCTAGTAGGCTATATGCCCTGGGCCATTTATGAGCCTAGGCTGAAAGGTTACCTAGCTGTAGCCAACAGACAGGTAACCTTCAGTGGCCAGTTCAAGCAGTGCCACAGAACTGATCCACAGGGTTACTGATATATTTGCCATGTGGTCATCACATCATGTCTCAAAGAGGGACAATGTGCAGCTTTGCTGGACAGTGATGCATAGTATGGCAGGAGTATGTAAAATGTATGGGACAGGGATCTGTCAGGCATGTTATGACCCTTGTACTAGAAAGGTGGATGTCCATGAAGTATGTGTTTATTTGAAATCAGGATGTGTAAGTGTAGCATATCCAACATTTCTGGGTTGGATATGGTTTTATTCAGGGTTGGCATCATGCTACATAGTGGAGCTAGTGTTTGGGAAGGCCAGTGTAGGCCATCTGAACATGGCCAACAACCCTTAAAGGAAATATGTGATCTGTTATGGGTCACTTGAGTGTTGAGTATGCCTGAACAATGAGCTCTATATTCATGGATGGCACCCTGTCATGATTAGGGGTGCCACTTACGACTACCTGACTGGCGTGGTGAAGTGACTATCAAAGGAAATACTATTGTCCAGCTGCATCCCATACACACACACAGTTTCCATTATGTTGACCGCTGCCTAGGTGGTAGTTCACAGGTACAGGGTTTTTAACAGAGGGGATGACAATGCAATACTTAGCTGTGAGATTGTGGCCATACGTCACACACCACACATCTGACCCACAAAGGCCCTTCTTTATGTTGCCCGCAGCACTCATTGAGCTGATTATTGCTCCTTGTTCATAGTCATTTGCAAACTTCAATAGGCAGATGCCTTCTGTGTTAGTCTGTGTGGTATAGATAACAAAGAGGGGGAGTACCAGGAATGAACCCTGTATTACTGTAGCTGGCACTGGTTTGATGTGCGTGTATTAGTCAGACACCTTCTGTAGTGTTGGTTCTGCCAGCGGTCCAGTTGTCAACTAATCCTGTGACATAGGAATATACACCTAGTTTACTGAGTGTTGCTGGAACACAGTATGGGTGATGGTGTTTTAAGACCTGGCAAGGTCAAGATATGCTGTGTGAATCAACCTTACTGTCATCTACATCTGTACTGACTACATCAAATAAGTTGATCAGGGTTCATGGCCTTACAGACCAGACTCAGCAGGGTAGTAGTGCACGATTTCCCATTATCAGTGGTGTCTCCCCTTTTGTGGGGTGTGTTAACTGTTGCTGTGCACCATTCAGTGTGTACACAGCCTGATATGAAGCTATGATTCAACATGATGTGTATATGGAGAGCAAATTGTTCTGACATTTGTGTAAAATACACCCTGGGATGTTGACAGGTCCCATGCAAGCTGTATGTATGACTTTAGAGAGTGCAGCTTGTACCTGCATAGTTGTTATTACAGGGACTCTGTAGTGTACATGAATATATAAATATGTGCACCTGTTGGGGGGGAGGTGAGAGTGGGTTTAGGTTATCCAAGACCCTATCTGGATGAACAAGTGCTATTTCTGTAGGTGCAGTACTTCTCATGCCAGAGTGCTGTGATGCACGGCAGGTCTTGTTGTTACCATTACGATTCATGACACAGCTATAGAATGCTCTGTGGTTGGCCTCATAATATGTGGCTGATTAGTTTCACAGTAGCTCTGTGTGGTTTTATATGGTGTATCTGCATCTTACTGAGGCTGACCAGGGATAACCTCCACTCATGTGTGTTCACTCTTGCAACAGTTTCTACCTTCTGTGGTACAATTTAAGGCAGGGTACCACCAGTTTGCCTTCCTGTTTGTGTTTGGTTGAATCTTGGTTCTGTTTCAATAGCACAATCACTGCACTTATGTGAGTGCTTAAAGTACATCTGTGTAGGATTCAGCATTTGCACATGCATTGTCCATCTGCATGGGTGCCATGACAGTCACCACTTTGCTCTTAAGAAGCATAACATTGCCTTTGGCGACTGACTATGTGTAGCATATTGTTAGCCCTGTTTGTGTGACAATGGTGATCCAGGTCATTGGTGTTAATGAAATCCAACATGCATTAAGCACAGGTGTTGCTACATGAGGAGTCTTCCCAGTTCATAATGGGATAGTTGGGAGTAGTCATTATTATGGTTTCTGTCTCAAACCTAATATTCCCCATTACAGCACAATATGACAGTTGGGAATTATGAGGCATGGTGGGTGATCTGTCACAAGGTGTAATTTGGATTCCACTTTGGCACAAAGGTAGTTGATCAGCATAATGCATCTGAAGTTATGCAAGTGCAACTAGCATGGGGGTGTACATATCCTTCAGGAATATGGACACACCTGTGGCCCATGTGTTCCAATAAAGGATAATGGCCAAGAGGTGAGGTATGTGTTATAACATGGTCATGCAGGGGTGCTCTCCAGAGTGTTGGACCATATCTCAGTCACTGCACAGATATGTTCTCCATGTTAAGGATTGACTTAAATGAGTCCATATTGAGTTTCCAAAATGTATCATTGAGTAGCGAGGCCCACAGTTTATTGCTTGGCTGTCCCTGTTACAGCAGTGGACTTTCACTTGTACCTTGCATGATGAAGGCACTATAGGGGAACCATGAGCCCTAGCCAGTATCCAGATTGCCAGGGGTGACATGTGCAGGCCCTGTCTGGCAAAGCATCATGGTCTGTCAATCATGTTATCCCAGGCAGAGAGATACTGGATACTCTTTGAATTACACCAGTACATTAGACAATTGTGGAATACAATCCTTTTGTCCCTGTACTGCAGTATCATTCTGGCCAATGGCAGAATGCTACCCAGGCCTTGGGACATACCTGCATGGGCTACAAGACCTGACAGTTCCTACATGTGTGTTCCCATGCAGTCCAGGCTACTGCATCACAGGTCCTGCACAACAACATTGAATATGCCAGAGCCATGTGAATAGTTCAAAAGGTGGTCTGAGTGTATGGGTATGTGGCTAATAATGGCCGACAGGCAGCTGACAGTATGTTTGCCCTCGTATAGCTTGGTGTGTAACATAGTGCTAGAGTTTGCATTCACAAATGAGTACTGTTGGGCATGTTTCTGACCACGTGTTCTGAGGAGTGGCACAATTTGGCAAACTATGTCATACAGTTTGTGTATTTTGCTGTCTGTCTATTCCAGCTTGGGAGGTCTCTTGCTTGGCCAGATACTTAGAAGCCTCTGTGAATGTGTGTGATTTCTGGTGGTATGTGTGGTGTCCTTACTGTGTTCTGGTAAGGGTATGTGTTGAGTGTGGTGATGAGATGCATGTGTTAACCTACATCTCATGGCTGTCCAGTCCAGTCATGGCTGTAGACTGGACTACCTTCCAGCTTACCTCTGTAGCTGCATCCCAGACAATGTGTGGGGTGTGGTGTTAGGTGGGTTTGGCAGTGTACATGGCATAGAGATTACATTCCCCCAGGATGGCCACATACACAAAGTTGACATTAGTAAACACCAGTAGCTGACTAGTGGACATGCCTGTATGAGTATTCAGTACTACAAGTACCAAGTACTGTATTTAGTTTACTTATTGCTTATGAAAATGTTTTAGACGGTGATGCTGACAAGTAAATATTTGTGTTATGGACATGACAACACTGGCTATTACAGAAACATAGTAGCTAACTTTAGCAGCAATCCTCATCTGAGGAGCACATCACATCCTGATAGTTGATTACAGATGATGCAAGTGTCAACAGGTCTGTATCCTTTTCTGGGTATATACTCACATATCCACCAGAACCATGAGCTCTGTTGGGCACGGACACCCACTCCCCAAACAGAGTATCAATAGACTCTGCTGCCACTAACATGATCAGGATATAATCAGATAGTGTAAGCCATCACCTATGAAGCAGCTATTACACATGGGCAGCTGTCTCCTACATCTTACACTCCTACTGCAGATGTTACACTGGAGTTAAAGATGATATGCAACTTGTTTCATTACCAGTACTGTGCATAACCTTACATACAGTATTTGCAAGCAGCTGTTAGGTTGGCAATGAGAGGTTAGGCTACACAAACCTGAAAGTTCAACCAGTGTGTCTCTACTCTCAATATCCACTCTATGTAGGTGTGCACATAGGCATTTGGCCCAGCCCTGTAACAAGGGTCAGTACACATTTGCATAACATGTACACATGCACAGCTGTTATTGCTTGCAAACGATACTAGAGAGGTGGATATTACATGTCTTATGTGCATGGATAGTTACCCAGATCTTCCAATTGTCTTTGCTATCATGCTGCTAAACTGTCAGATGAATACAATTCATATGTATCCTGCTATTGAGTATTGCAATTGCCAATAGAAATAAATAATGTTTGCATAACATAACACAAATGCTATGTAAAATGGAATACAGATCTGCCTACAGTACTGTACATTACATAGTTAATGGCACAATATCCCACAATGCAAATAATATTTGCAAAGTAAGCCCACCTTTGACATATTTATCTCACTAATACACCTATACATATGTCTACTGTTACAATATATCACCATATACTATCCCCTGTTATAGCACATACTTGTTGGACCAACCCTGACACAGACAGTGGCTGGAAAAGAATTGGTGATTTCCAAGCTCATATATATCATCCCTTGTGGTGTATGAGGAGTTTGCCTTGTGACCTACAGCAGTACACACATAGAATACTACAGGCATTACTACTGCTCAACAATACATCACTGCAAGATAGCTATTTCCACTATATGCATTGATTACACTGTAATTATTACAGAACAGGTACTACATACACAGACATATTAAAAGTTATACATACCTTATTGGTAATTGGAGGTGTTATTGACTGACATTTTAATCTTTTTCGGTTTGTGTTTCAGTCTTCTGTTGGGTATTTTGTACTGTTTTGCAGGTATATACAGATGGTTTGAATGTGTGACAAGCCATCCTTTTATAGCTAGAGATCAGTAACGTGTGCTATTCTGATCACCAATTGGTGTTCCAAAGTAGTTAATTACATGCACATCAGCTGTGCAGCTACTCCATTAGCCAATACCATGGCAACAGTGGAGTATAACTGAGTACTCCACTTGGGCATTAGCCAATACCATGGCAACAGTGGAGTATAACGGAGTACTCCACTTGGGCGTTGCCTCTTTGCCTTACTTGTGAGGAAGATAACCTGGAAGTGTTGTCTGAAATCTATTGCAACAGCTGTATGGAGACAAACACAAATATATTGTGTGTAATGTCTAGAAGATTTGGTCTAAATGTGAGTACTGCTGTTATATTTCTGAACATTGCTACTTGTGCAGGGTTTGTCTGTACCTAATACTTCTGCATATGTTTCAGTCTGGCCAGGATGTTTGACCAGCTCAAGACTGTATAGCTATGCATATAATGTTAGGGGGTTTACAGTGTGCTCACCAGACATCTTTAGTTTGGTGTAAATGTGTATCATACTGTACTGATAATCAATAATTGGTAACACTTCCTGGTGTAATTACTTTTCAACCCTCTGAAACAGGATTTGTTCAAACAAACCCTGTAACATCAGCAACTGTTCCATTGTATAACAGCAACTATTTCACATAGGGCCATGTTAGTTAGTTTGGTGCTGTCCAGGTATGTCAAGGTTTCAGCAGATGTCGTACAGTGGGTGAATAATTGGTTATGGTATGACAGTATGTATTGTTGTAACTAGTTTGGGTGTGGGGGGGATGTTGGTGGATGTACATAGCAGATGCAGGTGTGTAGGAACTGCTTTTATACATATTCTATATGTGTGTGGGGGTTCTTTCCCTATGTGAACACCTATCCCTTAGTGGACGAATACTATGGTAATTGCAGGCTGATTCATTAAGGCACTGTTAAACACTTACTGTATAGCATGCAGGTAATGTTAGTCCTTGAATCCTTTTGGCAATACATCAGAATGTAATAAAGTTTTGCTAAATGAAAGATGTCTGTGTATTTCTGTCATGGATATTTGCAGTCATTGTAGTTGTGTTGGTGACTAACCCTATTTGGTTCATAGGTAGGTACTAGGCTATTGGACCTAGGGCCTATATAAGTCTAGCCAAATGGTACCCTGGCTTTTGCCACCCAAGAAAATTATTTTCCTGTGAACCCTGTCAAGCAGAGACACAGAAGTGATCCCCAGGGTGAATTTCCTATCTCCCATCCAATCATCAAGATTTTTCTTGAGGAGTGCTAATGAGGAGCTTTGTTTGATATAGACAGGTAGTTTGTTCCAGAGTATGGGAAGTCTCTGGGACAGGGATCTATCCCTCCAGCATGTTCTGTTTATTGTGGTGACAAGGTTCAGGTCCCTAGAGGGTGTAGCTCAGATGGATTGGGATTTCTTTACATGGAGCATGTCTGACAGCTCTGGGTTTGACATAGCTTTGTATGTTAGGCAGAGATCGCCTCTGAGTAGGCGATATGCGACAGAGTAAAACTGGAGTTTTTTGAGATGGTTTATGTAGGGCATCTGTTTGAGGCTGGTAATCCTCTTTGTGAGGTATTTCTGTGGTCTTTCCAGTTGTTGTAGATGTTTGTGAGGTACATACCAAAAGGGGCGTTGCACTCTATAATGGGTCTAATGAGTGATGAGTAGAGGGGAACAATGACCTCTTTTTTCCTGGATGAGTAACCTTTTGTGATGAGGTGTGCCACGTAGAAAGATTTCCTGACTACTGTGGCAATGTGATAATCAAAGGAGAGACTACTGTCCACCTGTGTCCCAAGGTCTCTTATCACACTTTTGGTGTTAAGTAGACTACCGCCTATGTGGTAGTTCATGGGTACAGAGTTTTTTACCAAAAGGGATGACAATTCACTTTTTGGCATTGAGCTTGAGGCCATGACTTTGACACCAGGCATCTGTCTCAGTGAGGCCCTTTTGTAGGATGTCCACATTGTTAGAAGTTTTGATTATGGCTCCTAGTTGGCAGCCATCTGTGAACTTTGTTAGCCAAAGACCTTCTGTGTTAGCCTGTACTTCAGAGAAGTAGATACCAAACAGGAGAGGACCTAGGACTGAACCCTGTGGTACTCCACTTGTCATTGGTCTGAAGTTGGATTTAGAGTCTGCTACTTTCACAGTGTGGGTTCTGTCAGTGAGCCAGCTGGCAACCCATCTTGTGACATAGGGATTTATACCTAGTTTAGTGAGTTTGTCTATAATTCCAGAGTGGGGGATGGTGTCGAAAGCCTTGGCGAGATCTAGATACGCTGTGTGAACCACCTTACCCTCATCTACGGCTTTGGTGACCGCTTCAAAGAAGTCTATCAGGTTTAGGAGACATGATCTGCCTTTTACAAACCCGAACTGGGTAGGGTCCAGAGTTTGGAGATTACCAATGTCATTGTTTATAATTTCCATCATGATATGTTCCATAGCCTTGCAGACCAGGCCCATCAAGCTAATGGGACGGTAGTTCCTGGGGTCCATGGTGGCTCCCCCTTTGTGGAATGGGATAACCGTTGCTGTGCACCATTCAGTGGGCACAAAGCCTGAGGTGAGGCTATGATTGAACATGGTACTTAGGTGGGGTGCCAGTTTGTTCTGTAGTTCATGTAGAATGCAGCCTGGGATGTTGTCAGGTCCCATGGATGCTGTGTTCTTGGCTTTGGAGAGTGTGTTTTTTACCTTGCAGCCATGATTACAGGTACTTTGCATTCTTCTGGTATAGGGATGGGCCCTTTAGGGGATGAGGGAGGGGTAAAGTTGGCACTGAACGTATCTGCTGGATGTTGGCAATATCAGTTGGTTCTGTATATTTAGTGCCATTGTGCTGTAACTCAGAGCAGATCTGAGTGTTGCCACTGAGATTCTTGACATAGCTATAGAATGCTTTGTGGCTGTCTTTATAATCAATGATGATTTTGTTTTCGTAACTAGCTTTGGAGGATTTTATGAGGGATCTCACTTTCTTACTGAGGCTGACCATGGAGTTCCTCGAATCATGGGATTTTACTCTTTTTTGCAACAGTTTCTTTCTTCTGTTGTAGAGTTTGTTTATAGCAGGGGACCACCAGATTGGCTTCCTTTTTTTGGAGGATAGCATCTTGGTTCTGTTAGGGATTGCATAATCCATGCACTCATGTAAGTGCTTATAAAGTACAATTGTATAGGATTCAGCAGTCGTATCTCTATTGTCCATCAGCATGGGTGTCGTGAAGTTTGCCACTTCTGTCTTAAGAAGCGTGAAATTGGCTTTGGAGAAATGTTTTTACGGTGGCTTCCCTAATGGGGGGGTGGGAGTGGGATGTGGATGTCGAGGGTGATTTGCTTGTGGTTGGATCTGACCAATGAGGAATTGACCTCTGGTGTGGAACACCAGTTGCCCATGTTGGTAATGACCAGGTCTAGGATATTGCTGCCCCTGGTGGGGGTGTGGATAAGTTGATCCAAGGCATTGGAATTTATGAATTCCAGAAAACTTTGAGCACAAGAGTTGGTACATGAGTAGTTTTCCCAGTTAATGGTGGGGTAGTTGAAATTGCCATTATTAGGGTGTTAGGTTGTACCCTAATATTTTCCAGTGTATCAAGAAATGAGGAGTGGGAATCCTGGGGCATGGTGAGGGATCTGTAGCAAGCTAGAATTTGCATTGCGGTCTTGCACAGAGTTAGTTGTACTTGGATAATCTCAGATGCATTATGCTGAGCAACTAGCCTGGAGGTGTGGATATCCTTAATGAATATGGACATGTCTCCGCCTTTAGTGCTTCGGTCCAGGTTAGGTGGCCGAAAGGTGTGGTATGAATTATAGCCTGGTAATGCAGAGGTGCTCTCTGGAGCCTTGAACCAGGTCTCTGTCACTGCACAGATGTCGATGTTCTCCATTTTAAGGAGTGCCTTGAGTGAGTGCATTTTGAGGCTTAGACGTCTAGCATTAAGTAGCATTACCCTCAGATTTTGCTTGCTTGTACCTGTTACGGTGGTGAATTTGTCATTTGAATCTTGCCTAAAAAAGGCACTATAGGGGTGGCAAGAGCCTTAGCCAGTATCCAGAATCCCAAAGGCGACAGGTGCAGGCCATCTCTGGCAAAGCATTATGGCTTGTCGATCATGTCATCCCAGGCAGACAGATACTGGATCCCCTTAGAATGACACCAGAAGCTTAGTCAAATGTTGAAGTCAATCATTTTGTCCTTGTAATGTGGTATCATTCTGGGTGATGGCAGGATGCTACTCAGGGCTAGGGTCATACCTGCCTGGGCTACAAGATCAGAAAGCTCCTCCATGCCTCTTTTCATGTAGTCCAGGGAGGTACATCTCAGGTCATTCACACCAACATGGACAATGACAGAGTCATATTTGTACTTGTTGTGGAGTGACCTGAGTGCGTGCATTATGTGGTGGATCCTGGCACCTGACAGGCAGCTGACAGTAACTTTCTCCTTGTTTAGCCTGGTGAGTGAAACATCAGTGTGCCTGACTATAGAGTCACCTATGACTAGAGTGTTGGGTACGTTGTTATGCCTTATGGGCTGTGGTTGAGTGGCACACTGAGTTTGTGGGCTATGTGTCATTTGGGTTGTGTTGGGGGTGGGGGTTGCTTGCATTTCTGCTTTGGAGGTCCCGGTTGCTTGGGTAGATTTTTTTTGAGAGCCTCCATGAATGTAGGTATGTATTTTGTGTTTTTATGTGTGTGTTTTGGTGGTATAGGTTTTGAGGGACTATGTGATGAGTGTGGTGTGGTGCAAGTGTTTACCTTCTCCTCTTGAATGTCTAGCCCAGTCTTGGGTGAAGAGAGCTTTGCTTCCAGTTTCGTTAAATAAGTGCATCTCTCACAGGTTATAGTGTTGGGTGGTAGGAGGAGAGGGTTGTCTGTGTACATGAGGCAATTGCTGCATTGCCCCAAGATGCCCAGATTCATCAGGTAGATGGGAGAAAACACTGGGAGCTGACCCTTAGACATGCCTGGATAGGTGCTTATTTATTAAGTACTAAAAACTGTTTTCCTCTAGACAAGTGAGGAAAGTTGAGTGATGTAGTAATTTGTAGCTTATTTAGTGCTTACAATGAGTTCTGAACAAGTGCTGAGCTCAAAGAAACAGATTTGAGTACTGAAACTAGAAAACTGGCTAGTTCTAAGAAACAAAATTAAGCTAGAAGCAGAAAGGCTTGGGGGCTCAGAAGCTTACAAACAGTCCTGGATACAGCAAATCTGTATCTGGACTAGACAACTTATAGGAAAGGCAGGAAACACGCTTAGAAATTTTTTTTTTTGTAAAGTGGAAAGGGGAAAGGAGGAGCAGAAGCTAACTAGGGTTGCCTTCTCAAATGTTCTCCCTGGAATAGGGAGAATGAGGTAATAACACTAGACTGAGAGGAGTGTCCCAGATCAAATTTACTGTAGGGGCAGGCAACTGCAAAGCCACCAAGTATAAAAACAGGATACCAAGAGGGATGGAGGGTGGGAAACAAAAATCAGGACAAACAAACCCAACCAGATGCTTAACAATTGTAGAAAATTCTACTTAATACCTCACACACAGTGAGTAAAATAAAAGTGTTATAAATAACTCAGAAATAAGCAAAAAACAGGATACTTAATGTTATATATCACAGATTAGTTAGCTCAGAGCCCTTCCTCCGACTTCCTCCGATTAGCTCAGTGTGAAATGGCAGAAACAGTCACAAGTTAACTTCTTAAGTAACAAACTTGAAACCTGAAACAACTTTAAAAAATGCTTGAAAGAACCAATGAGGTGCTTACTCCAAGGCGTAGTCCAGGCAACCCCAGTCAGCCAATGATCACAAACAATTCACTCTCACTGAAATGCTATACTGGCTTTGGCTAAGCTATGATGGTCTGGGACATGTGCTCAGACACACAGCCTCTACTAACAAACAACTAGGCCCAAAACACAAGCCTGAATATGGACAATGCTACACTACCAACACTACTTAGGTAGAAAAAACTGCAGAAATGTTTAAAACGATAAAGGATCAAGGAGATTCTAGAGAATGCTTTTAAATGCAAACAAGTTATATGATACACTCCTAGCAGGAAATGAGAACAAACAAACCCAACCAGATGCTTAACAATTGTAGAAAATTCTACTTAATACCTCACACACAGTGAGTAAAATAAAAGTGCTATAAATAACTCAGAAATAAGCAAAAAACAGGATACTTAATGTTATATATCACAGATTAGTTAGCTCAGAGCCCTTCTTCCGAATTCCTCCGATTAGCTCAATGTGAAATGGCAGAAACAGTCACAAGTTAACTTCTTAACTAACAAAGTTGAAACCTGAAACAACTTTAAAAAAAGCTGAACCAATGAGGTGCTTACTCCAAGGCGTAGTCCAGGCTCATGTCCATAGAAGATATTTGTAATAGTGTATTGGCATATACTTTTCATATGTTATGTTCATATTGTTTGGGGGTAGCAGAATGTGTGATTGCTATGGTCCATGTTATACTCAGATTTGAACACTTCAGATGCTTTATACACACATACATGTATGTATATATGTGTATATATATATATATATATAGAGAGAGAGAGAGAGAGGGATATATAATATATATTATTGCATACATTTATATGTACCTCCATAGATGTTTTTAACCTATCTATATATCTACATATATAAAACAAAAAGAACATAATGAATCACCCAAAACAGCATTTAATCAACACCACATTACACAATAAGCGCTTTTGTCATCAAAATGACTTCCTCAGACTGAATAATGCTATAAGACCAACCAAACATTTAAAATACAAATACACCAATCACGTGTAAGGAACATTTCTACATTACATTAACCCCTTCCATGCTTTAAACCTTTTCTTTTCAAATAGGCTACAAAATCATCTCTGTTATTGAGCCCTGGTGGGAAACAGGCATTTAACCTAACTTGCCACATATATTCCTGCCAATTCAGCTCATCTTCAGCATCTAATAATTTATCATAGTTAGGTATTGCTTCTAATACCAAAAATTTCAAATGAACTGAGCAATTACTAGTTTTATAGTGTTTAGCAATGTCATCTTTTACATTCCCTATTTCCACAGCATGTTTGTGTTCATACATACGTTTATATAATTCCCTACTAGTCTGCCCTACATAAAAAGAGGGACAGGATTGACACATTGCTAAATAGACAACAAATTTGCTTTTACAGGTATAATAATTCCTAAATTTATAAACAAAACCATTGACATTCACTTCTTGTACACCAGTAAACAAATCACAAAATCTAAAGTTAAAACATTTAAACATACCTAACTTAATACTTGAAGTAAGCTTAGGGGTACTGAGTTTACTTTGAAAGTAAGTCTTAAAACTCTTACCTCTCTTATTAATAAAATTTGATTGATCACCTATTTTATCTTTCAAATCATTATAACTTTGTAAAATTTTCCAGTTATTCCTTATAATATTCTTAATAGCAAAACTATCTGCACTATTGCTGACTTCCATGGAAACTCTAAAATCATTACAATTTCTTATTGTTTTGTCTAGTCTAATTTCATTGTGCCATGATTTCTCAACTTTATCAAGAGATTAATTAATAACTTCCACTGGATAACCTCGTGAATAAAACTTATCGCAGAGAGCTTTACTTTCTGCCTGGAAATCACTGTCATTTTCAGTTAATCTATTCACACGCATCAGCTGGCTACAAACAATATTGTCTTTCATCTTTTTAGGATGCATACTACTATAATGTAAATAAGAATTATTATGTACCTCTTTTTTATAAATCTTTGTTAATAATCTGTTTTCACTTTTAAAGACAGTTACATCTAAATATTTAATACTTTGTTGATTTCGCCCTTTTCTCCAATTCTTCTGATGAAAATTGTTCTTGTTGTTGTAATACTTGTTGTTCCCTGGCTTGCGGTTGGCTGCCGTAACTTCCCTGGAATAGGTAGAATGAGGTAATGACACTAGATTGGGAGGAGTGTCCCAAATCAAATTTACAGTAGGGCGGGCAACTCCAAAGTATAAAAACAGGATACCAAGAGAGAGGAAGGGTGGGAAACAAAAATCAGAACAAACAAACACAACCAGATGCTTAACAATTATAGAAAATTCTACTTAATACCTCACATACAGTGAGTAAAATAAAAGTGCTATAAATAACTCAGAAATAAGAAAAAAACAGGATACTTAATGTTATATATATCACAGGTTAGTTATAACTCAGAGCCCTTCCTCCGACTTCCTCTGATTAGCTCAGTGTGAAATGGTAGAAACAGTCACAAGTTAACTTCTTAAGCAACAAAGTTGAAACCTGAAACAACTTTAAAAAAAGCTTGAAAGAACCAATGAGGTGCTTAGTCCAAGGTGCAGTCCAGGCTCATGTCCATAGAACATATTTGTAATAGTGTATTGGCATATACTTTTCATATGTTATGTTCATATTGTTTGGGGGTAGCAGAATGTGTGATTGCTATGGTCCATGTTATACTCAGATTTGAACACTTCAGATGCTGTATACACACATGCATGTATACAGCACAAAACTACTTACAACTGCTTAAAAGTGCCTTAATCAACCTGCATCCAACAGCCCTTATTCTGGCCCTCAAAATAAATTAACAGCCCTTGAACCTGGGGCCATGAACGCCACAGTCACTGACTTTATCACTAAGGCATCTGAGATATGTACAAATGTTATGGTTTTTAGAATACACATTTTACTACGGGCATTCCTCACTACTGAAAAGAAATGTGACAGTCAGTTGGTGTACATATGTATGATACATGTTAATGTTCATATGTTTGTGGAATTAAGTGTTTCAATGTGGCCTGACAGGGGGTATTAAGGATGAGAATGGTTCTTGTTTTGTGTCCTTTTTTATTGCCTCCATACTCCATGTATACACCTCCAGTTCACTTATTGAACATCCAACCCATGATCTCCTTGATGCATAATTTCATTACCCATCATTCCTCCCCCACCCCAAACTCCACATACACAACAACCATCCCTTCTATGGTGAATTAAGTTAATATTAATAGTTATAATACCAGAGCTGCATGTGTTTTGTGTACACTTCAATTCCTTTGGATTGCTTCTGTGTCACAAAGTGTGTTCATAGATGTTTATATATATGGCTATAGATGTAACTGTATATTATATATATATATATATATATATATATATATATATATATATATATATATATATATATATGAGCACACATCACTGAAATGCATATATATATATATATAGAATTAATTTTTAACAGTTATACATATGTAGACTTGTATATGTTGATTCACAAACTACAGTAGATTACAATGTACTGTACACATGTACACAAAGTGACTGTCCCATTTGTGGTCAGTACTGTGGAATGCCTATAATAAAAGGTGTAGTCTAAAAACCATGAAACATGTATACAGCTCAGATGGCTTAGTGGTAATTCCCATGACTATGGTGTGCATGGTCCAGGGTTCAAGACCTGCAATGCTTTAAAAATGTTTTTTACTCCAGAGGAAGGCTCTTTTAAACAGTTGTAAGCGTGTTAAAAAGTGTTTGTGTGACATTAAAGCAGCAGTTAAACACAGTTAAATGAAATTTAAAAACGTATAACCTGTGCGCACAAACATGGTCACATCTGCTAACTACTCAGGATATATATATTTCAGTGTAGTAACATCTCACTATGTGCTTACATAACATTACAATCTCTGTTGACTTTACTCTCTGGCACACATGTGTTTATATGGGTGTTTCAAATGTTTATTATACTGAAGATTACTACCTAAATATGCAAGCTGTGGTTAAGGTATACTTTTTAACATGAAAAACATCTCTGACTTTATTGGGATTTGAACCACGAATGCACAAATACTATGCAAATGCTGTAACCATTACACTATTGACATTAACATTACTTCTGCCTATTTCCTATTTAGATGATTTCTATGTGTAAGCTAGGCTAAGCAAAGGGCAGAGGTGCACAAACTCACTGAGCTTCACTTACTCTTGAAATAAAAACATAACAAATGAAATAAGAGACTATAAATTAAATTCCTAACTACATTAGGCATAGCCCCTCACTGACACACTTCAAGGGAAACCTTGATGTGTGAATGGATAACAGAATATACACCCCTGTGGTCATGTGTTCCAGAACCACACAGCCAGGAGGAGGGGAAGTCCCTCCAGTTTTATAGCTGCAAGACCTGTTGGGGAAATTGAATGGTGTTGAATTTTCAGGTTAACATGCCCTTTTTAGATCAATAAGTATCCCTATCACCCTCCGCCACCCCTGTCTTCAAGAGCTTCCGGCAACTCTGCCTGGAATCACTTCATTGGTTATGCTTGACATAGGCTCAGTTACTTCATCAATGGTGTGGAGAAAGCCAACACACTGTAGCTATGCTTCTAAATGCCCTTGGGCAGATAGCCTACTACCTATCTGCGAACCTCTAAAGTGCAGGCCATCACAGAAATAATATGTGAATAAACAGAGCTTTCAGATCACAATATACAGTGAGAAATCACCATATAGTCAGAAAACAGTTATGTACAGCAAGATAATACAGAACACTGATACTTAAACATTTCAAAAGTCTATCTTGGAAGCTAGAAGACTTGTATCAGTTTAAGGCTTTCTATTGCTTACCAGAAGGTTTCCTACAGGAAAGATGAGAAACAAGCACAGATGGGAAACATGCATGCAACAATACCATACCGGCTTGCATCTGTCAGCCTTACGCTTTCAAATACTGGCCAAGGCTCTTTGCGCCCCCATGGTGCCTTTTTTAGGCAAGGCTCAAAGGTGGATCCCACCTCCGTAAACAGCACAATAGAAAAATTAGTGAGGGTTATGCTACTCTGCGCCAGGAGTTGTAATCACAAAATGCATGCACTCACAGCACTCCTCAGTATGGACAACGTCAACATCTGTGCAGTAACTGAAAATTGTTTTAAGGCTCCTGAGAGCACACCAGCACTACCGGACTACAACCCATTCCACACATTTCGGCCACAGAACATGGACTGAGACAGACATGGAGGGAGTGTATCCATATTCATCAGGGATACCTACACTTCAAGGTTAGTGGGGCAGCATAATACCTCTGAGATCATCCATGTGCAGCTAACATCAGTCACAACTGCAATGCAAACTGTGGCCTGCTTCAGATCACCCTCCATGACCCAGGACCACCACTCCACCTACCTGGAGACAGTGGAAAACATGACATTCCTACCAAACACCCTGGTATTGGTCAATTTCAACTACCCTACCATTATCTGGAAAATTTACTCGAGTACTCACTTCTAGGCCCACAGCTTCCTGGAATTTTTCACCTCAAATGCCCTGTATCAGATGGTAAACTCCCCAACCAGAGATGGAAACATACTAGAAGTGGTAATCACCAACATGGGTGACAGGTGCACCAAAGCAGAGGTAAACCGGGCACTGGTTAGATCTGACCATGAACTATTCACTGATGATTTCCACACCCAACCATCTCCCCCACCCAAGGAAAACACAGTGAAAACCTTTTCTACAGCTAACTTCACACTGCTAAAGACAGAGGTGGGATGTTTCACAGCCCCCACGCTAAGGGAAAACACTGCTCAAGATACAGAATGATTTACAAATACACTCTATAAGCACCTACAAGGATGTGTGGATCGTGCCATCACTGGTAAACCAAGACTCACTACTCCAAGACAAGGACACCAGTCTGATGGACCCCTGCAATAAACAGGCAATACAACAGAAGTAGGATAGTAGTCCAGAAGAACAGCAAATCCCAAGAAGGACAGACATCCATGACCAGTATTAGTAAGAAACTTAGGTCCCTCATGAAATCATCCAAGGCTAACTTCAACAGGAAAATAGCCAAGGATTCGAAAGATAACCACAAAGCCTTCTTTGGCTATGTCAAGGATCTAAGTGGTAACTCACAGATTTGCACAATATAGCACAAAATATACTGAACCTACTGATATTGCCAACATCCTTGCAGATACATTCAGTGCAAACCCCCTAAAGAGCCCACAATACCCGAAAAGTACAGTATCCCAGACATCAGAGACACACAGGTGGAAATAGGCCTCTCAAAAGGCAAAACACAGCATCAATGGAGGCAGATGGTGTCTCAGACTGCGTCTTGCAAACACTACAAGATGAACTAACCCCTCACCTAATTAAGCTTTTCAACCTCAGCCTCTACACAGGCTACATGCCCATACAATGGCACATAGCAACAGTTATTCCACTCCACCAAGGTGGAAACACAACTGACCATGGTAACTACCACCCCATAAGCCTGACTAGCCTGGTCTGCAAAGCTATCATCATCATGGCACTCATTAACAAAGACATTGGTAACCTCCAAACACTTGACCCTACCCAGGTCAGCTTGGTTACTGAACCTGTTTGATGTCTTACAGTCACCAAGGCATTAGATGAGGGGAGAGGTGGTACACACATACTACCTGTACCTCGCCAAGGCTTTTGACACCATTCCCCACTCGGGTATTATTGATAAACTCACCAGCCTGTACATAAATCCATACATCATAGGATGGGTTGCCAACAGGCTTACGCACAGAACCCACATGGTAAGACTAGCAGCCTCCAGGTCCAACTCTTAACCAGTCACAACTGGTGTCCCACAGTTCTCAGTCCTGGGACTCTTACTGTTTAGCATATACTTCTCAGAGGTACAGGCAAACACAGGTGGACTACAGCAGACCATGTCTGGCAATGACTGCAAACTGGGAGCCATAATTGACAGTCCAGCTGACACAGACATCCTTCAAAGGGCCTCACAGAGACTGACACAGGGTGTCAAAGTCATGGCCTCAAGCTAAGTACCACAAAATGCATGGTCATTCCATTTGGGGAAAACTAAACACCCACATATTAACACATAAGTGGCAGCCACCTTAATACAGATGAGGTAATAGGGGATCTGGGGACTAAGGTAGATAGTGATCTCTCCTTTGATAATCATATCTCCAAAGTAGTTAGGACATCCTTCTATGTAGGCCATCTGATTACTAAAGGGTTTGCATCTAGACATACTGTAGTTATAGTGCCCCTTTACTCGTCACTCATCAGTCCCATGATAGAGTATAATAACCCATTTGGGATGTACCTCAGAAGACACTTCCAACAGTTGGAAGGACCACAAACGTACCTCGCCAAGAGGATTACTGGCCTCAAACATATGTCCTATGCAGCCAGACTGAATAAACTCCTGCTTTACTCAGTGGCATCTCGTTTACTCAGAGGTGATCTCTGCTGGCCTACAAAGCCATGTCCAACTCAGGCTTAATGGATATGCTCCACCTATGGGAATCCATGTCACAGTGAGCCACACACTGTAGTGAGCTAAACCTTGCCACAACAATAACTACAACATGCTGGAGGGACAGATTCCTGTCACAGAAACTCCCCATGCTTTGGAACAACATCCCTAATTATATTATACAGAGCCTCTCACTAACACTCTTCAAGAGAAACCTTGAAGAGTGGATGGGGAACAGTAGATACACCCCAGGGATCCTGCCATTGGCTCTGCTTTACAGAGGGACAGTTAATCAATCAATGGGGTGGTAAAAGCTGACACATTTTGGCTAGGCTTATGAATGCTCTCGGGCAGTTAGCCAAGTACCTACCTATGAACCTATGAACCTATACATACAGTATCAGCACATGTTTAATTTACTGCTCAGGTGTTGACTTACCTTGTGCCAATAGCAGTTGTGTGTGCAATAGTTGAGGGCTGCCTATGTTGGATGCACACAGTAGACTGCCTATACATGACAATTTACAGGTAGTCTTGTGTGTGTGCCATCCATTTTTATTGTGTGTGCAGGTGGAGAAAGGTGTCAGTCCCTAGGTGCTTACACTGTCAGTGTGTGTGCTACATGTTCCCTCCTTGCCAAGACATGGGCATACTGGGCATGCCTCCATCTGCCTACTGGGGATGGCTCAGGGTGTTCATGGTCTGAGTACCTCTGTGCCTGTGAGGCCCTTGGCAATGGTGGTGGGCTGTGAGGGCCTTCACCATTTTGTCTCTGCTGCAGCTGTTTCCGAAGGATCATATTGTGTAGCATGGCACATACTATGAAGATGTGGGCACACATGCCTGGAGAGTACTGCAAGGTTCCACCAGATACGTCCAAGCAATGGAACTGTGATTTAAGCATCCCAAACACATGCTCTATGATGATTCTGGTTTGTGCGTGTGCCTCATTATGATGTTCTTGCATGGGTGTGTGTGCATTTCTGATGGGAGTCATCATCCACGTTTCCATTCCATAGCCAGCATCCCCCACCAGGTGGCCATATGGGATGTCCCCCCTGGCAAATACCTGATACAGCTGTGAGGCATGCCAGATGTGGGAGTCGTGATAGCTTCCAGGGCTGCCAGCACACATATCCATGATAATGCCCTGGGCATTGCACACGACCTGGCAGTTGATGGAGGGGTATCACTTGCGGTTTATGTAGCGCCTACCCTGCTCACCGGGTGGTCACTTGATGTGTATGTGCGTGCAGTCTATTGCACCCAGTACCTCCAGGTATTCTGCCACACAGTGGAAGAGACGCATATTGCTGGCCAACTCCTCCTGCATTCGGGGGAAGTATATGTGCTCATTAGCATGTGGTAAAATGGCATCCAAGAATTGGTGAAGTACCCTGAATGCTGATGCCTGTGAGATCTCCATGATTAAACAGAGCTCCTCATTAGAAAAATCTTGATGATTGGATGGGTAATAAGAAATTCATCCCGGGGATCACTTCTGTGGTTCTGCTTGACAAGGGCACAGGAAAATAATTTTCTTGGGTGGCGAAAGCCAGGGTACCTTTTTGGCTAGGCTTGTATAGGCCCTAGGGTCAATAGCCTAGTACCTACCTATGAACCTATGAACCTATGATATCCTCAGTTGGCCTTTGAAAGGTACCTTTGGCTAGTATTCTCAGGCTTACACATACCTTTGTATCCACTGGTCTGGGTTCCGCTCTGTATGTTCTGGCTCTGAGGTGTGGCCGGCACAGCTCCACAAGTTGCTGTAGGGTGTCCCTGTCCACCCTGTAATGCTCTACTATCTCCAGATCATGTAGCCCCTGGTAGGTTACCCTGGGTCTGAGCACACTTCTCCTCCTCTGGTGTCTGAGGTGGTTGTCAGCATCATCCTCCACACCACCTTCAGTCTCCAACACATGCTGGTGGTTCAAAGCTATGGCAGCCCCTAACGTACATATTAAAAGTTCCCCGTATGTATACACCAATGGTGCAGAGTGCATGGGAAAATACAAGTGTGTGTGAGGTGCTTTCACACTTTATACTATAGTGCTATGGATGCTGCTGATGTCAGTGGCTATGTATGAGCAATTCCAGCTGCAGGATATCTTAATTATGGGTTTTAAAGTGGGTAATGCAAGTGTGGGGCCTGTAGTGTGGAGTTATGCTTGCCTGCCTTGATTAATCTGTTGCCCTTTAATTCCCTTTTAAACCTGGATCTCCTCCCATTGTCAGGCATGCATCCACCTGCCAGCTTTCTTGTTTTGTACTTTCCCTACCCAGTCATGTGTTGCAAAATGTGTTTTGTAGCTGATATAATGCAATTCTGCTTTGTTCTGTTGTGACACTTTACTGTTTTCTTTGCAGTACAGCCCCTCCCCTTTCCTGTTCTGCAGGTAGCTGCTTGCAGCCCTGTTAGCTGTTGTCAATGACCCACTGTAGGTTCCTAGGTGTTAATTAGTCATCTGTACTCCAATTTCCCTGCTGCAGCATTTCCTTATTTTTTTTCCTACATCCTTCCTGTTTCAATTCCAGTGCGCGCTGGGCAAACCCATTTACCGAGTTTAAGAGCGTTTTAATCTCCGTTCACATACATACTTGGTTACCTTGTGCAAAGCTAAAGCCAGTTCAACACACCCCTTTCCTGCAACTTTGCTTAGCTACAGGTAAACTGGGTTAGCAATGCTCCAATGTGCTTACAGCAAAGGTGACACACCCCTCTCTTGATGTCATCTTTATCTCATGGGTACACCACGGTGTTACAATGCTACGCTGTGAGGTGCATCCTTACTCCAGTGGGGAATCTGTGATTCACTATAACTCCTCTCATTTGCATGAGATTGCCTACTAATTCCTAGATACTGTGCATAACACTAACACAGCCCCTTAGCAACCCTTGCACCATGTTGTGGTGTAACATGCCTGCCATTGACTATTATGGGGAAATCATGATATGTATTACATTGCAGTTTTATTCTATATTTTTCTATTTTCCTTGCAATCCCGTTTGCATGCCGCTGCCCTAAGCTTAAACTTCTCAATAGTGCGAAAAAAAATTAAATGTTATTTTTATATTTTGTACATGTTTTTTATGCCAATGGCTATATATTTAGCCATTGGCATATATTAACAATATAATACATGTGTTTGGCCAGCTGTCATGGCTCCGATTTTGTGTTTGCAAAAATGTAAACCATTTTTTACGGTTTACATTTCTGCATGCTTACACTACACCTGCACCACTTCCTGGATCACTAAATACCTTCATTTGCATGCTACACTGCTGCAAATGGGGTAATTAGCATACAGGTGCCGGGAGCTGTGCTGGCGTAGCGTACGCAGGTAGTGCATGTGGAAACAGCTTGTACCTGGATTGCTCACCGGCCATATTTGGTGTTGGAATTCCAATGCTACGCCTGCACCTGGCACAAGCTTCTTGAATCTCGGGGTCAGTCTTCCACACTAAATGCGAGTTCTTCATTCAACTCTTCCTGGGTAGAAACTGCCTCTGCACTTTGCTTGAAAGACTATCAATAAGTCTCCCTCTCCAGACAGATTCATTTAAACCTGTTTTAAAACATGGCTTCATCTGAAAGCCTCCAAGCACTCAGAAACAGGACTTTGTCCTCAGTTCCCCTCCCCATCAGCCTGCACTCGACCCCCATCTGCAAAATCCTTAACAAATATTGGTGCATCATACACTACAACCACAAACTACACAGCACCCTTGGTAACAAACCCACCTTCTGTTTTAAGAAACGTAAGACTCTCAAGTCCTCCTTTGAATGGTTGGATCACTTTGCTTAGACCCCTCTTGTCCACAACCAAGCCAAAAATCCAGGCATGTATCCATGCAGGCACTGCACTGTCTCCACAAACATTGTGACTTGCACCAACTACATCTTTCCATACAACAGCCCAAAGGTTTTGTTTAATGCTCATTTTGACTGCAATTCTTCCTCTATTGTATATGCAGGTATTTGTTCCACTTGCAGCAGCATTTATGTTGGTGAGACTCTTAGAAAATTATCAGACCGAGTCAAAGAGCACCTTTTTGCTGTCAGGCACCAAAACAGAAAAAACAATCTGGCAAAGCACAGCCTAGGATGTGCTAACTTCTCTGCTTTTAAGTTTCTGATTCTTGAAAGCACCTCCCCATTCTTTGGAGATGTGGGCACTCTACTTAATGTACGTGAACATAAGCAACAAATTCTACTACAAGCTGACATTCCCCCTGGAGTAAATGAAAACTTAAACATTAAGTGCACACTGAGATGGTATAGGTAATACCACAGCGCCACTTTTTTGTCACCATTACAACAGTCTTGTACTGATTAATTCTCCAGCTAGTAAGTAGCAGCACCACCTTTTTGTCAACACTATAACAGTCTTTGGATTAAAGATGCCATATACTTTTAAGCTTGACCCAGCACCAGCCAGTTTTCATCTTAAATATAAGGTTTGTAACCTACTGTTTACTAACACACTAAAGCGCCATCTAGTTGTTAACACAGACACTAGTCACCTGAATAAAAATTGATTAAAAACTGTTCTGTCATAAAATGCCACCTATATGTCAACTCGAAAACCTTGATTGTAAACTCAGTTTCCATATTTTCTTTTGTTCAGGTTTGGTGGACTTTATTCTGTAACCTGATTGGTTACCGTATGCTTTAAATGCACTGTCCTTTTGCACTTGCTTTTATATTTTCTGATGAAGTTCTAAATTAAATAAAGCACTCAAAATACTTAACCATTCAGCATGTGTGCCAGTGATTTTTGGGACTTGCCTCATTTTCTACAGTCATCTGCTCTCTTTTCCAATATATATATATATATATATATATATATATATATATATATATATATAGAGACAGATAGATACAGATATATATAGATATATGAATATGTACACACACACACACATATATATATATATATATATATATATATATATATATATATATATATCTATAGGCAGATATATAGAGATATACATTGATGGATAGCTATAGATATTCATGCACACACACACACACACACACACACACACACACACACACACACACACACACACACACACACACACACACACACATAAAAATACACATTTACTTTTCATTGTGTAAATGTGGCACACATTAAGGAAACATACTTATAGGTGCAAAGTATCACAAGAATTGTTGCAGGACACTGTGAAAGAAATTAGACTACTTTGGCTGTATGGAGACATATGATGCAACATATGATCAGCATCAATATGCAGACTGCATAAAGAATCAGTTGACATGCCTTATGCAGCATACAGCAGAGCAAGTGTAAACTTTCTTCTTGCAGTTTGGATGTATTTCCTGGAATGACTTAGGTACGAACTGTGTTAGCCTTTGTCTCTACACTCTATCACATCGAGTAAGATGTTTCATTTCATTTTACATTTGGGTAACCCCTGAAATGGGAGCACCAGTCTCAGTTAATGTATCTGTTGCCAAAATAATCAGCCGACAAAACAAATAAATAAATGAACAATAACTACATTTGTACGTGCTCACATTCAGGAAAGACAGATCAAGGTGGCTGTTGCTATTTTTCCTTCTGCAGGTGTGTCACATCATACTGGCATGAGGATTTAATGACATGTATGACTATACACGTGTCTCTTTTCTAAACTTGAGTGGCATGATGGTACAGTGGCTGAGGCTGTTCTTTCATAGAACCAGGTTGCAGGGTTTGATTCTGACCTCTAGTTACTGGCTGTGCTTCATTTCCACGTGGACACACATTTTGTCAGGTTTTCATTCATCTGCCAAAGATATTCTAGCTGACTGACTAATCTAAATTTTATATAGATGTTGACTTTATTCTTGCTGTTGTGGTTACAAATCATGGCTGGATAAGATCCACAAGGATCAGTCCACATATTCACTTATCAAATGATTCAATAAAAACAAAATGCATTGTTGTACTATCTGCTAAGTAGCGTTGTGCGGGGTTACATATTCGATGACTATATTTGTCATGTTGCCCTATCCTCCTTTAATTATTTTTGAAAAGCAGCATGTTCAGCTCAAACACACAGCCATAACCAGCAGATGTGGAATCCTATAAAAGTCAAGCCACTTGTAAAGATATGAATAGTTTTAATTTATACACTTTTGAATTTAGATTAATGTGGTGGTTACACATGTGTGGGACAGTTGACGCAGGGTCACATCTGTCACTGGGGAGGGAGAGTAACTTAGAGCCATATTAGTAGCTACAATTGCCTACAGATTTGCAATTTTTGTAGTTAATATAAAGGTTAAGGTGCTTATCCCACTGACAAGTAGTGCAGGGTTTTATTCTCACTAATGTAAATTCATTAGGCTTAACATGGCCGGGCAGCTAGACTAGTTCTTACTTAGCAAACCTTTGTCACTATTGTACCTTTCCCAGTATCTGTTATAATCTCAAAGCTGTACAAATGCAATAACATGTTTTCTTTCTTTTTTTTTTTTTTTTGAATGTGATTGAAATTACCTGCAGAGAAAACCTGTGTTACTGAGAATAGGTCAACTTAAACATCACCATGAATGCTGAATTACAGATGCAGGTATCTAGTCATGATGAAATTTTCAATTAAATGCACATGCAAAACTGTCACAGAAAATAGGAGGAGATCTTTAAATGTATCTTCAGTGACTTTTATAATGATGTTGAATATTATGGGATATAAAGCTTTCAAGAGCAATAACTGTCTATGTAGCATTTTCATGTGGATACGCATTTTGTCTGGCTTTTCTAAAACCATTACAATATAAATCTTTGAAAGCTTAATGGCCAGAGTAAGAGCATTTACATGAAACTTTCCCCACAGCTATAGTTTTACTAGGTATGTATTCCTACTGTGCACATTCCTAATATATTATATCAAGTCACAATATTTCCATCATCTGCATTGTACTGCCTAGTCATTCTTATGTGATAGATTTTATTTCTACTATGAGTGGGCAAAAGCAAGTGCTCTGAGAATCAGAATTCCAAAATTTCATTTGCTGAAAAAATCCTGCTGAAAAACATTTTTTAAAGTGTATTTGCAGGGGGACAACCCCCCCTGCCCCCAACTTATATATACTAACTCCTTGGTCACACTAACTGGAAGAAGGGGGGATTCCCCTCCTAAAAAGGGAATCACTTCTGGCATAACTCACTGAGAGTCATTTCCTATGGTGGAACCTCTATTGTCAGCGAGTTGAACCTTGGGCAATTGAAACTTGAGCATTCAATCTTCGTCCACTGGTATGTTAGTCAATATTTCTCCAAAGGGAGATGTAGGTGACAATGAAAGACTCACATCTTTTAGGGTATAACAATAGAGTAGGGATATAAAGGCAGAAATAGTGAGCAACTTGCCATCCAGCCATCACAGGACTGAAAATTAGTTGGTGCAAGAGTCATGAGACAAGGGTATCAGGGATGTACAAGGGCCTGTGATTCTCTGTATGTCATTACCAGTCTTACTGTTTACAGAGATGGCTTCAGAAAACCATGGGGTCAATATGCATAAACTGCAGAGTAACCAAACCACACCAAAGCAAAACAAAACTAGCTGGCTACTGAAAGAAAATAATGTGTGTGCATATATGTATATATATATATATATATATATATATATATATATATATATATATGTATACATATATATATATATATATATATATATATATATATATATATATGGGTCTAGGACTATTGAATGAAAGTTCAATAGTTCGAAACCACATCTACTGAGCACAATTTAGCGAAGGTGCTTTTAACCAAAAAAGCACTTTCGCTAAAGTCCCTCAAAAAAGTAAAAAAAAAAAGCAAAAAAAAAAAAACACACAACTAATGTTTATAAGAGGCAAGCCCCTGCACCCCCCATATGGGGGGCTGTGCCCCCCCACACCCCCTACTTCTATATTCTCACTCCGAGATCGCACTACAGTAGGGAAAAGGGAATGTTCCCTTATCCCCACTGTACTATGAACTCAGCAACAGTCATTCCCCCACGATTTCCCTTACTTTTCAACATTCTTCCGTAAAAGTGCTTTTTCGGTGAAAAGTACTTTCGTGAAAGTATGCCCGGCCGTTTCAGTTTCGGTGAAATGGCCATTCGGGGAACAGTACGGGACCCATATATATATATACATATATATATATATATATATATATATATATATATATGAATTCCTATTACAAGAACGAAAGTGTACTACTTCGAACTTGTAATAGGAAGCCTCACTTCTGCGAAAGTTCACTTTAACGAAAGTGAACTTTTGTGTAAGTGCAGTTCACTGAAAACACCGCAGCACAGCGGAGGACATAAAAAAACAAGCTATGTCCTCCACTATGGTGCGATAGTCACGGACCTTAGGGTTAGGGCATGGGTTAGGGTAAGGGGATAGTTAGTAAAGCTATCCTACCTAACCCATGCCCTAACCCTAAGGTTCGTGACTATCACACCATAGTGGAGGACATTGCTATGTCCTTCACTGTGCTGCAGTCGTCACGGACCTTAGGGTTAGGGCACGGGTCATAGTAAGGTGATAGCCCTATGGGCTATCCCCTTACTATGACCTGTGCCCTAACCCTAAGGTCCATGAGTACGGCACGGAAGTTCAGCACAACACCCGTTCGTTGTACTGAACTTCGCGTAAGTGCACATTCGATTAAGTGCACTTTTGCTGCAATGAGCATTCCATGCACTATTTCGAATTAGTGAAAATTCGATCTAGTGTATGGAACCTATATATATATATATATATATATATATATATATATATATATATATATATAGGTCTACTTCACATGACTGAAAACTCAAAATACTGAAAACTCATTTGACTGGTCTCATTATACTGAAAGCTTACAATGCCGAATTACAAAATACTGAATTTTAAGCCATAGTCGTGATGTGTGTTTCCTTTCACCTGTGACTTGTTTGTGATTAAAAAAAAAAAAATTGCTGCAGTTTAAAGTGCTAACTGTCAGAATACAGACAGTAATGTAGAAAGTAGTGTTGCAGTGTTTCTAAATGTGGGTATGTCTCTGCATTTTTATGGGAAGTATCTAAAGTAATATGGCGGACGTTTCATGTACTCCCAGCAGTTTTGGCAGTGTGTAACAGTACTGTAAGGTAAGTAAAAGGAATATGCCCATTTCCCCATTGTAGTGCAATCCTGGAGTTAGTGTATATATAGTAAGGGGGTATGTGGGGAGTGCAGCCCCCCCCCACATTGGGAGGGGTGGGGGGGGCATAGCCCACCACCTAGTTTGGTTTTATATTGTTCGGTTTCTGTTAGGAGGGTAAATAAGTAATTTTTAAGTTTTGGAAAGAGTTAGTCATTGGTGTTGTAAGTGTGCATGTGTATGGCTTAAAATTCAATATTATGAAATTCAGCATTATAAGCTTTCATTATAATGAGACTTAGTCAAATGAGTTTTCAGTATTTTGAAAATTAGGTATTGTGGTCTCAGTCAAATGAAATTCACTATTTTGAGCTTTCAGTCATGTAAAGTAGATCCATATCTATCTATATATATATATATATATATATATACAGATATATACATATATATATATATATATATATATATATATATATATATATACAGATATATACATATATATATATATATATATATATATATATATATATATATATATATATATATACATACACACATGGGTCTGCTTCTAAATTTCGGATTTTCAAAACTTTGAATTTCTTATGGTCAAGACCATAAGATCAAAGCTTTGAAAACTTCGAACCATTTAAATGGAGATTGCCGTATAGCATAGAATGATATATTTACTGTTTTCCTCACTGTAGTGGGATCTCAAAGTTGATATATTTAATTAGCAGGGGGTATTGGGGATGCAAGGGGGGCTTTTTTGTTTTTATTTTTTTTATTTACATTTCAAAGTTTCAAAACTTCGATCTTATGGTCTCGACCATAAGAAATTCGCAGTTCTGAAACTTCAAAATTTAGAAGTAGACTCCCCCCCCCACACACACACACACACACACATATAGATGTGGGTTACTCTAGTTTTCTCAGTAGGATACTTTTATTGAAGTGGGAGTTATCCAATTAATATATCACTTCCTGTTTTACTGAATGTTTTTATTATATATAGTCATGTTTGACATTTCCTAGTAGCTATTTTGCATAGAAGGATGTTGAGTCTGTGGTACTACATGAAAGGTATGGGAGACAGTGTGGTGAAAAGTAAGTGTGTGTGTGCGAGTATGCTTCATCGATGATCATCTACATGTGTGACTGTGAGTATGGCTGAATGAAGTTTTTGTGTTTCAGTGTGAAATATTTTGTTTAAATTCCGTGTGTGTGTTTATGTGTGTGTGTGTGTGTGTGTGTGTGTGTGTGTTGTAGACAGAGAGAGAGAGAGAGAGACCGATAGACTGGTTTAGAAAACCATACTCCCTTTTGCATGCAAGTTACAGTAGACAAAAACCATGCTTATGTGTACAGGTGCGAGTTCAGTGAATCAATATGAATGAGGAGGCTGAGGAAGTTTTCTTTTTTTCCCACTAATGTGAGATTGTGGCATTAGTGTATTTTAATTTTACATGGATATAGGCAATGCTTTCAAAAAGGCTTATTTTGTGCAATGTCAGCAGAAGGTTTTTTCAATTATATGTATATGATGATATTAGTTTCAAGTGAAATACTATTGTTGAAGAGATATATGTTTATATATATGTGTTTGTATATGCACTTGCTGTGTATTATGTGATGATTGCTGATATGATAGCATATGCTGATTCTAGGGTTAAATCTCTGCTTTTGTGACAGCTTGCAACCCTGAAGCACATCTGCGGAAATTACAGACAAGCTCACCTCAATGGCTGAAGAGAACATCCAGCCTTCTATAGAAATTACAGAGCAGCTCACCTCAACAGCAGAGGAGATCATCCAGCCTTCTGCAAACATTACAGACAAGCTCACCTCAACAGCAGAAGAGAACATCCAGCCTTCTATAGAAATTACAGACAAGCTCACCTCAACAGCAGAGAAGAGCATCCAGCCTTCTATAGAAATGACAGCGTAGCTCACCTCAACAGCAGGGGAAACATCCAGACTTCTTCAGAAATTACAGAGTAGCTCACCTCAACAGCAGAGGAGAACATTCAGCCTTATATAGAAATCACAGAGTAGCTCACCTCAATAGCAATGGAGAACTTTCAGGCTTTTACAGAAATTATAAAAAAGCTCACCAGAAACAGCAGACAAGAACATCCAGCCTTTTGCAGAAATTTCAGACAACTCATCTGAAATGGCAGAAGAGAACATTCAGCCTTCTACAGAAGTTGCAGAGAAGCTCACCTCAACAGCAGAGAAGAATTTCCAACCTTCTACAGAAATTACAGAGAAGCTCACCTCACCAGGATGGGAGAGAACATCCACTCTTCTATAGAAATGACAGCTTTGCTCACTCCCTGAGCAGAAGAAGGCTTCCAGTCATTTGTGAAAATTACAGACTACCTCACCTCACTAGCACACCCTGTCTTCTACTGAAATTACAGTGTAGCTCACCTCACCAATACAAGGGAAAATCCAGTCTTCAGCTGAAATTGCAGAGTACTTCACCCCTTGAGCAGAGAAAGACATCCAGTCTTTTGTGAAAATTACAAACCAACTCAACTCACAAGTGGAGGAGCACATCCAGTTTTCCATGGAATGTACACAGTAGCTCACTCCACAAGGAAAAGAAAACCTCCTGAATAGCAGAAACACATATAATACGAGCATGTAGGCATATTCTTGGAACATTTTCTTCCTGAATAAAAAATGAAAAGAATTAACATGCTAGGCACAACAGATGGGATGTGGGAGTCTGAGATACAAACCACATATGAGGGAGGATGAAACTGCGCAAGAAAAAAAGGAGGAAAGATTTCACTCATTGAAGATGATCTGGGGATGATTCTCATTCCACACAACATTTATTGCAATGCAATCTCTAGCCAGAAGCTGGTAATATAAGACAAGTATAACTTCCTTAGTTTTGGGGTGTCAGCCAGATATACACTAGATGGCACTTTCAGAAGAGAAAGTGATATAAAACAGAACTGAAGGCAGAATTTTGTAACCAGTTAGCCAGACTGAAAAGTGATAGTCAGCCCAATGATAGATATTTCATTATTATTACATACAAAAATAGTCAGCTTATGTGGACTGCTTATTAAATAAGTTTAATTACTCCCAGATGATGGACTGCTGAGAATCCTATATCTCAATGAATGTTACTTTTATTTTATTACTAGAAAATTCTCAGTCTTTTAACAGCTGTTTTATTATTCTTTAACCAATTTGACTGCTGGTAAATACTATGCAATGGGGTAACTACAGGACACAGATGAAGTTATGTCTCTCACAGTTCTAATCATATTTCGTACTGCCTGGTTGTAAGGAAACCACAGCCAAACAATATGACTTTGGCCATCTTCTTAATGTTTACACTGCTGCAGGTACTCAGAAATGTAAATAAATTACTGTGGGCACCCACTGAAAGCAAATAACCTTATGCAGATATTGCTACCATTGGAAATCACCTTTTACAGGATTCATAAGAGCATGGGCAGCAGCTTCACATCATGTCAGTCTAGAAAACAATACTGCGACCAGTGTAAAGCCTGTTCATTTGTGCACGCACAAATACCTTGAAATAAGAAGCCATCGCAGCCAGTAAATCTAGAATCAGTACACTTTGCAACAGCGCACTGGGGCAAGCCTGAACTTGTCTACAACAACAACAAAGGCTTGGGAAGAATAAATTGCATCTTGGCCTGTTAGAAGTTTATTAAAATATTCCACTCCTCTGCCAACTTGCCACACTCTCTAGGGTTGATGTGTATCGACCTTTCCATATCAAAGGGTGTGAATACATAAACTGTTCTTGGAGAAAAGCTGTAGAAATGATGAGCTCAAGTGAGAAACTGAAAAAAGTGAGTTATAAGTTTGTAGATTCAGATAGGCAGCAAACAGATAAGATATTTGTAATATGTAGAAATTGTAATGAAGCAGCAGATAATCTGATAATGGTGAGGTGAAATTTTAAAAGAAGTAATAGAATTTTAAAGGAAGGTTAACATTTTTCTGTAGACCTGAAGGTTTTTATTTCTGTAGTGAGAAGCAAAACAAAGGCATGGTCAAACAATAATTATTAGCTATTTGACTGCTTACTTCCTTCGTAAACACTGCCATAGAGAAATACATTATGTCATAAAATCTCTTACAGCACATCTAAAATGCATCTGTAGCATTTACAGGACAGATGTCTATTTGTGTTTCATTGGCTCAGAATAAATTCTTATCATGTATCTCAGTTTCAGGCATGGATATCGATATTTACAGTGTCACTGTTTAGCAGGGAGTAGACACTATATCCAGCTGCATGATTCTGTCCATGTCTGAGCAGCATTGTTTTGCTACATAACTTGCTCAGACACTGTACAGAAGTAGAGATTTTTGAGAATCAGACACAAATCTATAGTGTGAAGCTTGTTTGCAGCTTGTTACAGTTGAAAGATCTTTCTTTTGACACCTATGTGGTTTCAGTGGTTCACTTCTGCTACATAATAAGGTCTGTAAATGTTAGTGAGTTGTATTGAATATGTATACACATGCACATGCGTACACACAGATGCACGCATGCGCACACACACACACACACACACACACACACACACACACACACACACACACACACACACACACACACACACACACACACACACTCACATTTTGGAATTGTTCATTATAACTTGTCCAAGTGTCAGAACAAATTGTAAGTTTTTCTTAATTTATGTGGAGATGGTTTGAGTACATAAAAAAGAATGTTACAGAATCTCTAATCATGGTTTGGTTAGATAGTTGACCTTAACTTTTATCAGTGCCATGGTTCATGATGTTATATTTTTTGTGCAGATACCATATATATGACTTAACGTCTTGAAAAGCTTTAAAGGACTGAACTCTAGTTAGTGTTAGGTTGCAGTCTGAGATGTATGTATGCACTAATACCGAAAGTAATGATGTAATTTCAGATAGGAATGTTCCTAAATTTTGATGTTTCATGTCATAACAAATCAAGAAGTGATGCTTTGCAAAGCTGATGATGACAGCTTATGGATGTTTGTCTACCAGTAAGAAGTTCATACTATGATATGCCATTAACCATGTGAACTATGTGAGAATAAATAAAAATAGTGGGTTCTAGGAACTCCAACGGTAGCAGTGAGCAAATCAACAGTAAAAAGCATTATTATATCACAGATGATGTTGCATACTCTTCAGCTGAAATCTTCAATGGGTTCAAGTCTCCCTAATTGCTTATGGCATGGACTTGTGATGGACTGCATGTAGGAGAGGTGAAAGGGATACTCATGCTTGGTTTATCAGCAAATGGTGTTAACCATAAAGGTCATATCCTGCTTTCTCTACTGAGATGCAGGACCCTCATAGATGTCCTGCAGATGCCAAGTTAAAAAGGATGCCTCTACCTTTCTTGGTGCTTGAATGAAGGAAAGACCTCAATACACAATCAGATAGCATTTCTACATCCGCATTTGCCTTCAGACAGTCTCAGTTCTGCAAAAAAAAAAAAAATTGTAAAAGTGGCGATGTTGAGAATTTTTAGACAAAATTATTTCCCTATATTTTATGTAATAGTATAATAAAACAGTTATTCTACCTCTGAAACATAAGAATGAGAATAAGCAACTAAAAAAACTGCTTAAAAATTACTTTTAAGCTTTAAAAAGTGAATTTAGAATTTCTGTTCTTTGTACTGGGCCGTGTTGCCTGCAAAATGCAAAATCTGACGTTTGTACCAAAAATGTCCCACTTTGTGCATTTGAAAAGGTGGCAACCTTAATCCGCATTGATGACTACAAACAGCTGAAAGCACATTTGCATTTTCATATATACGTGTAGCTTCCTCACTGGTGCTAACAATCATTCTGATTTAATTTGTGGCTTAAAACTTCCACGTGCAGGCAGTGGAGGAAACTAGTAGTAAGAATTCTGTTATATTATTATTTATTATTTTAGATCCTATCTTTCATTGGAATGAACTGCAATCAAATCTGTAGGTAAAAATCCATCTCCCACAAAATGAGCTCTGTAGTTGCAATGAAATATGACATTGTAGCTACCAGAAATTTGCTTTATAGATGTCGTCATTTTAACTCTCTGCTGACCAGTTTAACTCATTTAACCGATTGTCTTATTCCTATTAAAAAAAAAAAAAAAATGCAAAAAAATCTAAATTCTTAATTCTAAGTATCGTGCTTCTGTAATGTGAAACATGCCATTTGCAACACATTATATATTTATTTATTCTGATTTAGCATGATGAATGAACTGGTCGAAGGACTGTTTTCCAGTCCCAACCTCAGAAACTGAGAAAAGAATTTTACATAACATAATTAAATACATTGAATGTGTGTCATATTTCAGTTAGTACAGAATAACTGTACAAAGTTGTCAGATATAACTTTTGTAGCGTAAACATTTTATATAGGCATAATTCTTTACAGACAATGTGGAAGGACAGTGCATTACGGTCCTTTGGCCTGCGATCCAGAGTCTGTTACTCAGGGGGAAGACATGGGAATTGTAGTGAGCCAGAGTCTTCTGAGGACCATTAGGAATGTCATCAGAATCAAGGACAGATGCATGACAATCAGAATTCAGTGAAAAAATAAAACAGTCTTTATGATCTCAACCTATACAGCACAACAGGGCTATAATGATAAGGTAAAGCTGGCATTCAGACAGTATTTGCAGAATCTCCTAGACAAAGTGGGGCAAATTGAGTTAATCTTCATAATTCAGGACTTAAATTCCCATGCTGGAACAGATATAATAGGTTATGAGGATTGCTTGTGATCACTTATAGGTTCATAGGTTTATAGGAAGTTACTAGGCTAATGGCCCTAGAGCCTTAACAAGCCTGGCCATTTAAAACTCTTGTTCCCTAGTTGACCATGGTTGGATGGTCATTGTTAGCAGAGCAAATCAGTGATTAGCACTGACTGCCCCTGTCCATGAGGGACATAGGTGCCAACCCACTTGGATGGGGCAGCAGGAATAATAAAGGAGAGGCTATTCTAGACTTTTTTCTGGGAAATAGCATAAAAGTAGCAAATACATTGTTTCCCAAGAGAGACAGTCACAAGATCACAGACAGGAGTTGCAGCTTAAGTAGACTTAAGTAAGGAAAGGGCACTGGGGTCAAATGTAAGATTGCAGTCATCCCTAGTGAAAAGATGGGCCCCTCAGCATAAACCACCAGTGACCATAATCTGCTACAAACACTAGCCAGAGAAGGGTCTAAGGTCTAGGCCACAGACATAGATGTTGACTGACGCAAAATCATGGGAGTTTGAATAAATATTCAATGCTCTCGCACCTCAGGAGATAGATGGTGCTGAACAAGAACAACAGCTTCTCAAAATAGTCTGTGTGAAGATAATAGAACAAAAATGTAATCAAGTCAATAATGTACTTAAGAAAAGCTGGTGGTGGAATGCAGAAGTCCATGAAGTTATCAAAAGAAAGGAGGAGTCCAAGGAGAAGTGGGAGGAAAAAAAGACGGAACAGGCTAAGAAGGAATATTGGTTGGCTAACAAAGAGGCTAAGAGAACACTTGCAATAGCAAAGAGCAAGATGTCAGAAAAAACTCTACCAACTCATGGAATATGATTCAGCATATGGTATAAAGAAGATCTATCAAACTTTAAGGCAAAGATAAAAATATAAATAAGATAGATGGCAGATGCCAGCAACAATCTGCTCACCAGTCAAGAGGACATAAAACACAATGCAAGGAGCACTTCTAGAAGTTTCTGAATGAAGAAAACCCCAAAGGAGCTGTACTGCCACATGCATGACCTACAATGAAAGAGGAAGGTGAACCCACCTTAGTAATAGGAAGAAGTGCACTGAGGGAAATTAAGTCAAGAAAAGCAGCAGGTTCAAGTGAAGTCATGGTAGATATGATCAAAATGATGGGGACTGGATAAATGGCTCTGGAGGATGCTTACTGCAGTATGCAGACAATAGCATTTCCCAGATGACTGGAGAATAAGCATTCTAGTGCCAGTGTACAAGAGCAAAGGAGCCATTCATCAACTGTGGGCAGTACAGAGGTATTACATTCCTGTCACTCTGCAGTAAAGTACTAGAGAAGGTGATTGATAAATAAATATGCAGAATAGTAGAAAGCAAGATGTGAAATGAGCAGTTTGGATTCAGATCAGGATGTTGAGCATCCATTTCAATGCTTGCAGTGAGACAGGTAGTGGAGAAGAAGCCTAGAATTCCTAGACTTGGAGAAAGCATATGAAAGGTCCCAAGAAAGCTGATTAGGCAGTCTTATGATGGTTCAAAAAGTCCTGGAAACATCAGTAGTATTAGTGCAGCTTATGTAGAAGGGCCCAATGACATAAGTACAGACAATGTTCAGACTCAGAAGACTCAGAAAATTATTTCTAGTTGAAGAGGGTGGGAAAGGGCATGCATCAGAGTTCGGCTCCGAGCCCACTGCTGTTCATACTTTTGATGGACTACTACATCTGCATACAGGTCAGAGGGGGCAGACTAGCAAAGCTGCTGTATGCACACAATGTACTACTATACACAGGAGCTAAACAGGAATTTCATTAAATGACAGGAAAATGGGAAGCAAAAGTAAAGGCACATGGGATGAAACGGAGTACACACAAGAGAGACATCATGACAGCTAATGGGAAAAATCAGAAGAAGCTGAAACTTAAGGCAGAATGGGAAATAGTGGAACGTGATAAAAGCTTCTAATGTCTGGGAGGTGTGGTTGAGGAGAAGGGGACTCTGAATAAGGAAGTTAAAGTTAGAATCAGAGGTACTGTAGCCGGGTGGTAGAAACTTTCAGGAGTAATGTGTGACAGAATAACACCAAAGAAGCTGAAAAATATGGTGTAAAAACAGTGGTGTGACCAGGACTACTGTATAACACACAAATCTGGTCAATGTAGGTAGATCTGCTGAGGAAGTTTGAGGTGATGGAGATGAAGTGTCTGAGATGGGTATTGGAATGTACACTGTCAAACAAATAAAGAAATAAGGATATCAGAGGAAGAGACAAAGTAGCTCCGGCTGTAAAGAAGTTCAAAGAGAATAGATTATGGTGGTTTGTCTGTATGTTGCAGGACAGCGGAAGATAATTTGTAAAGCAGACCTGGGAGAGACAGGAAGAAGGCAGCATAAGACAAGGACACAACCTAAAGATGGAAGGGCTGTGACTGAACACCTGTAACAGGAGGATGAGACTGTCAAGGATGGTAGGACAGCGGGTCCGATTTCAGAGAGCTGGTGGCAGTTGATATATCACCACAACCTCATGAAAAATGGGAAAAAAAGGAAGGTTATGATGGCGATGATGAACTTAATCCAGAGCAGGACTGCATCTAGCAGTTGTGACAAACTGGTAGTTCATTTTAGAGAATGCATAAATTAATGTTTGTACGTTAGGTTTAACATAGGTAGAAAAACATATGCACTTGTGGATTTCTGAAAGGAAGTGTTTGAGTTTTATTTCTGAAGAAATGAAGATTGGTAATGCATCACAGTTAGGCAGGAATTTACTGCGTGACTAAATTGGTCCAGGGACCTTTTCTTCATTTCCTGAAACCTGGCAAGAAGAGTTAAACATAACATATATAGAGAATCATACCACTATATAGATAGCTACTTTGTTTACATTTAATTCCAGAATTACAGTGGCTTTAGACTTCTAGCATAATTGGGTTGGGAGGGTGGCCTAATGGTTAAGGTGTTTGCCTTACAAACACAAGGTGCAGGGTTTGTGTCTCACAAGGGATAATTGGCTAGGCTTAAAATAGCTCGTAAGAGCAGTTAGCTTAATACTAATCTATGAACCTATAATGAAGCATTGCCCTAACTTCATTCTACTCACCCATTTTCTTCCCATCCTTTCCAGTTGTGCTATTATTTCTAGTCTCTATTTCCCCCCTTTTTAATGTATTTTCCCTTTATATATGAATTCACTGCTTGTCTGTTCTCTTCCCAATGTTCCCTTTCTCTCTCACCATCTACCACCTTCCCAAAAGATGTCAGAATCTTCCCTTTCCTTTTTCTTTGCCACCTCAGTTTTATCATCTCTTTGCTACATTCCCTTCTTGCATAACTATTCTTTTTCATCTGTTTTTCCTGTTGTCCTCTTCTGATGCCTCTGTTATTCCTACAACTGCTTTTCTCTTTTGATTCCTTTTCATACTTTTAAGTTAGCCTTCTGTAACTGTTTTTCTGCTTCTACAATATTGTTTAGATGTAGTTTAGTGACCAAACCTTTCAAGATCATTTAGGTTCTTCTGTCACAGATCATAAATGTGTTAGACTTTGTTTTTGCCTGCACAAATCTCATGTACTTTACACAGTAAATATTGTCTGACCTAAGCTATGCATACCCTGTTCTGTTTTTCTTGGTGTTTACCTAGTCACTTATTTATCATTTGTTAACTGGGTAATTGAACTGATCCATGGACCCTTTTCAGTCATGACCTGTGCCATGTAGGCAAGACAAATAGACATATATACTGTTGTAATTAACCTTTTACATGTATTAGATTGCAGTGCCACAAATCAATGCAAATCCATTTACAAAAGCACAATTCTGTATGCATCCATGTAGAAGGAAGATCAGTTATCTTAATTTAGGCCATAAAGATTGTATCTCACAAGTCTTAATTCAGCCAGAGACAAAACATCTGTATTAGGAAGCCTTCTGCATTATCCTTGGAGGTAAACTAATTGCTACTCTGGAAGGGTGGAAGTCTTAGCCAAGTTCTGTCTGTGTGTATGGTAACACATATGTGCAAGATTCTGGTTCAGTTTCTAATAGTAGGGGGTAGTATTGGAACCAGAAGTCAGATGACCAGATGTATGTGATATAATTCTGTAATCCAGCACAAAAATGATGTTTTAATACCAAATGAGACAGAAGGTATGTCTAAAGCCCATTTTGTTTAGGAGAGAGGGACAGTGTCTCTTATATAGAATTGTATAGGTAAGTGAGTTAGGAATCAGTAATGCCCCGTTTGTTACTGGATGTCACTTCTCTTTCAGATTAACACAATGGTGATCTCTCTTGCTAGCTAGATTAATAAATCAAAATATTTTGTTCTTTGTGGTTTGAATTAGTGCAATATTCTGAGTAGTCAACAGAACAATGATGGGAATGAGATATTCTCTCCTAGAGAGCATTCCTTTAATGGTTATGATACACCATTGTGAGCAAGTTAAATATTTTGTATGAGATTTTTATCTAACACTTTATTGAGTTTGTAATCAGTATACATGTTAAATGAGCTGTTTTAGCTTGAAATAGTACCTAGATATTTTTAATGTGTGGTTGTGGGTAGATGAGAGCCTGTTGGGTTGGTAATTGTGAATTTTTAGGATATTGCTGAGCTTCTAAGGGTGTCCAAAATATAGAGTTTTTTAAGTGTATATACTCTTAGTGCGCTGTCATTAAGCTAACTCCATACTTCTTTCAAGTCATCCTCAAGTTATTTGGTCAAAGTGGATTGGTTCTTATTAGCTTTAGTGATGACAATATTATCAGCATTTGGGATACAATTTTTTTTTTTTGCAGATGCGAGGTGAGGTTTTTAATACAAAGGGAAACAGCAGTGGATCCAGGATTAAACCTTGTGTGGCCTCTTTCTTGATAGTACTTGTATCGGGTTCCTATTAGATGACCGAAGACGCATTCTTTCGAATGCGTCTTGGTCGAACTTGAAAAGACGAAAAGGCAAAATGACGAAGTGGCATATAAGCAAATTCTTTCCCTGGGAAAGAAATCACTTGGCCACATCCGTTACTTTGCCATTTTCGTCACTGTAGTGCGATCTCAGAGTTGGTATATTTAAGTAGGGGGGTGTGTGGGGGTGAAGCCCCCCACTTTATGTTATGTTTTAAGTGTATATTTTTTTTGGAACAGAGACTTTTTCCATTGGAAAAAATCGCTGTTCTAAGCATTTGAGTTTGTACGCTTTCGTTTACATGGAGTTGATAAATCATTGTTCGCTTTTCTAAACATTTGATGATTTAATATAGACCCCTTGTATCAAAGGTTTTGTTGGACTACACTACTCTGAAAGTTCAATTTGAAAGATAGCTCTCAGACTACTGAATGACCTCAGTAGAGATTCCAAATGGCCATCATTTTATGAGGGAGAATTGCATGGTCATCCATTTCAAATACCATTTTTAGGTCTGAAAATCTATCACAATTTAGCTTTCCGTGTTCCATGCTGCTATATATCTGATTTGAGAGTGTATATATTGCTATTATACTATAATTAAAGTAAAACCCATGCTGTCTATCAGTCAATAATATATTTGATAACCTGATCAGAGATAATATTTTCAAGTATTTTAGCCATACCTCTCAACTTCTCAGCACGAGAAATCTGGACAAAGACAGAAAAAAATGGGGGGGACAAAGGCCCCAAAATAAGGACAGATTTTAAATATTGCACCTATAAACTTGGAAAGTTGCTAGAATGACAGATTTTACACTCTATATATTTTCTGAAGGATATGAAGTCTGAAATTCAAATAGTGTCCATTATTTAGTATTATTTAATGATTTGAATCCTCAATGATTTGCCAGAAAACTACAAATTTTATGAGCAACAGACCAAAAATAAGAGGCAAACATCTGGACATTTTGCGAAAATCTAGACAGTTGAGATGTATGATTTTACCTACTGGACATAGACTGGTGATTGGGCAGAAGTTGTTTTTATTGAAAGGATGGCTAGCATGGCAAAAGATATGACTAGAGCATGTTTGAAACTAAGTAAATTTCTAAGTATCATTATTTTTTGGTCAGGGCATTTATCCATCGATATCTTTTAATGGTGGATTGAAAATATCAGTGAAATAGTGCAAGCTTTGCCGTGACAGCTGTCAGGCACAAATGGATGCACAGAGCTGATAGACTGAACTGACATGCATGATTCCTCAAGATTTGACCAGTTAAGAAAACCTTATTGTTTAGTTGTTGTGATAAAAAGCTTCTCGACAGACTTCAGTTAGCACAGATCAGGGTTACTCAGTGAATAAAAAAATATGATACGGCTTCCTTGCTGCTGTCTACACTGTTCTGCATGACCCTGCTAACCTGCCCTTTAATTTGCTCTGTCGTGGATCCTGATGTTTATTTATTTATTTACTTATGCTTGTTGATCAGGTAGGTGGACCAGTCCAAAGACCGTATGCAGCCACAACTTCAACACAGAAGTGCAATAAAGTAACAGTTGTTGAACAGGTATATCCTTTACTAAAAACAAATGAGAGAGAAACCTCACAGTCGCACCAAACAAAGCAGTACAAACGAGATAATTAAGTGCTTTTCGTTTATTCTAATAAATAAACTTCCTCAGACCAAGTAAAACAAAACGTCACAGTTTAAATATTCTCTGGGCTGGTGCTTGCAAAAACAATTAACAACTTAAAGTTAAAGTTTACGTACAAGACACGCCCATCTAAAAAGCACAACTAGACTAAAAACCGCTTTTAAGACAAAAGCTGGAGGTACAAATAATCAGACTAACAATGCAGCTACTAATATCGATGATAAAATAAAATAAAATAAAAATCAAGCCTACTATTGTATTAGCAAGGCAGACAAATTATTAATGACAGGTGCGATAGAAACTCCACTGGTATTTGTACAGCTAGTGTAATACTAATACCTAAATTTACACACTAAACTAAGTATGGTAATACCTCTAATGTGAAAACGTGATTAATAACTAATTCAATGAGCAATACACATGTAATGGCTAGACAAAAGTCCTTGAACATTACAATAACAAAGTCTATTAATAAATGTATAATGGAAATAAAAACCTCACACAGCCTACCTATTGAGGCTCCTGAGTTTAAGAACACTACTTAAAGAACAGTTCTCGTTCAGACCTGGTGTACTATATGCGTTGAGCCTGATTTGCCAAAACAGCTCACGCTCTTTTAGCTTGAGGGGAAGGGGGGGGCACCCCTAAAATTTTGTCTAATTTGGTCTATGATCAAAAATTTACACGTGTGATTAGGGTGAACTGAAATATGTTTGGCTAGTGCGTTGTCCTGTTTTTGCTTCCTGATCGCATAGGTGTGTTCATAAATGTGATCACGTAGGCATCGTTCTGTTTTGCCGACGTAGAAAGCTGTACAGGTTTGGCACAAAGCTAAGTAAATCACCATTCTTGAGTTGCAACTGACCCTTACGTTCAACTTATATTCACTATTATGAATTTTAAATCTATTAGATTCCAAAATATATTGACAGAAGTTACACGCCTGGCATTTAAACATGCCAGCTGTCAATGTTTTTTTAATATTGTGTCGTTTAAGAAGGGCTTTGAGGTTTCTTGCACTTCTATATACGACCAATGGGTGATTACCTAGTTTTTGATATAGTGTATTGTCGTTTTTAAATAGGTCCCAGTTTTTATGTAGAGCCTGAACACAGTCACTACTATTAAGACTGTATGTTGTAATGAATGTAACGCTGGGGAATTCAGATGGATACTTATTTGTATACTCATTTACTGAGTCTGTGTTCAAAGATTCAGTATCATTCAAGCGAACTTGTTCTCTATTCAAAATTGGTTTGTAAAAGTGACGGTGACGCTTAGATGACACTTCTTCTATAAGGGCGTCTAACAATTCATATGGGTAACCCCGGTGTAAAAACATATTCCTAAGGTGTCCACATTCATTAACAAAGTCACTGTCCAATGTAATAATGCGGGCTGCCCTCACTAGCTGACCTTTGACTATCGCCCGCTTTTGATGGAAAGGGTGACAACTTGTGTAGTGCAGGAATGAGTTGGAATATGTTACTTTCCTGTATATATTGGCTGTAAATTTATGAAAACCAATGCCTTTGGAAAGAAGAATGTCCAAATACGGACTAGCCTCAGTGTGGAAGCTAGCAGTAAATTTCAGAAACTGTGTAGTTGAGTTAAAATAGTCTACTAATGTTTCACTCACGTGTAAGTCACCATCCAGGAGGATGAAAATGTCGTCCAAATAACGGGTGTAAAAAAATCACCTGATCTTTAAAAGGACAATTGGTGAACACGTAATCATATTCCCATTGTGCCATAACCAGGTTCGCGACGCTAGCTCCACAGGGAGAACCCATGGCCACTCCAATTTTTTGCAAATAAAAGTTGTTATCAAATGTAAAAAAATTGTTAGACAAAACCAAGTCCAATAATTCATGGGCAAGGACCAACTCATTCCACTACTACCGTTAAGTCTAAGCACTTGTTCTACCCACTCGACTGCTGTATCTTGGGGAATGCAAGTGTACAAATCTTTAACATCAATGGTGAGAAAGTTGTACCTAGCATTGAAATCCAACTTGTTGATTTTTTCTAGAAATGACCAAGAATCTTTGCAGATCTGTGGAAAGTTAGCCAGGTATTTCTGTAAAATACTGTCAATAATTTTAGCACATGGGTAGGTAGGAGAGCCACGACCATCTACTAGTGGTCTCATCGGTGGATTGTGGACATCCTTATGGATTTTAGGGATACCAAACAAGCTCGGGAAACGAGGGTATGCTGTTGATAAATAATTGTAAATATGTTGTGATACCCTACCCTTAATGAACATTTCCTCTATGTGGTCTTTAATTGTAGTGTACGCTTTATTTACTTCAGAACGAGAGCTGATGGAATATGAAGGACTACCCAACAGGCATAACATCTTGTCTTTGTAGTCTACTTCATCAAACACCACTAGGCCCCCTCCCTTATCTGGTTTACAGAATCTGATGTCTTGAAGTTTAATCAAATCAAGACATTCCACTTCTTTCTTATTAAAATAACCACTTGTTGTTGAATAGTGTGATATTTTGTTGGACTTTTGACGGATGTCTAATTTGCAAACCTGTTCAAAAATTTTTAAAAGGGGGTGAAGTGGAGGATTGTAAGTACTTGAAATCCTAAATTTGTTGTCATCAAGGGGGTAAGAATTCCCAAATAACAGGTTCAAGTTGAGCTTCCTAACATATAATTTTAGGTCAATGATTGTTTTAACAAGGTCAGCTTTCTGAGCTGGTATATAAGTGTACCCTTTGGACAGTAACTCGACTAATTCAGGTGTAACATTTACAGTGGAGAAATTATATACATTAAAATCGCCTTGTTTGTTCATAAGTATAACAGGAAAATTGACAGTAGTTTCATTACATATATCCTTTACTAACACTATCCTTCAGCATAAAAACAATGGCTATCTCTCCTCTGCTACTTTCCTAGACCTACCTAAAGCATTTGACATGGTCCCACACAAACAACTTATCTCTGTCCTCAATAACCTATCCTTCTCACAATCAGTCACCAACTGGTTTCAGAGTTACCTGTCTGACCGCCAACAATCCATTGTATTGCAGAATGACTTATCTCCCCAACTACCTGTCTCCATAGGGGTTCCCCAAGGATCCATCCTTGGACCCCTACTCTTCTCTGTTTTCACCAATAATCTAGCCTCTGCCACCAAACATGGCACACTCATACAATACGCAGATGACTCAACCATCATCTGCTCAGCCCAGTCCCTACCCAAACTGCAAAAAGTCACACAGGAAGCCTTATCCTCTGTTGAAACTTGGTTATCCGATGCCCAATTAATACTCAACCCAAACAAAACTAAACTACTCATCTTCCAACCCACCAAACATACTCAAAACAACTCTCACTTTAACATCACAGCAAAAGACAACACCACTATATACCCAACTGAACACACCAAATTGCTAGGAGTGGAAATAAACAATAAACTAAAATTTGACATTCACATATCCATGACCATAAAAAAAGTCCACAAAAAAACTAGGAGCGTTATACAGAAATAAGCAACTTCTCACCAAAGCAGCAAAGATTTCAATAGCAAATTCCCACCTTATCTCCACCCTACTTTATGCCTCTCCAATATATACCAACCTAAGGCAATGCGATCTAAACAAGCTAGAGACCTGCTACAACAAAATCGCCAAATTCACCACAGGGGCATCCTACCGTAGTCACCATTGTCTCTCACTTGCTGAACTGGGCTGGCTTGACCTCCCTTACCTCCTTCAATGGTATCAACTCTCACTCGCCCACAAACTAGTAAACCATCCACTAAATGTCCCATCCCTCCAGAATCTACTCCAACCCTATCGCACCACCAGACCACTAAGATCCAGCAACACAAATCACTTGCAGATCACTAAAGCCAATAACTCTGCTGGTGAAGCACTATTCTCTTGCACCATAGCCAAATTATGGAACTCCCTCCCACCCACAATTACCTCCATACCATCATGCACCCACTTCAAAACTTTACTAAAAGCGCACCTAAAAACATGCTGGTTATGTCCTTGCAACTCACACTCTAATATCACCCACCCCATCCATCCACTACCTTTCTTTCCACTCCACTAACTACATTGATTATAGCAAGCTCAGATGCTCATAAGCCTAGTACTTATTATACAGTAGGAACTTCTTATTGTAACATTTGTTAATGTCTGTTATGTACTTCACAGATAAAGATTCTAGTTATCTACTGATGTACTATATTCTTCATCTGAAAATATGTTGTAAGTAATTGCTATGTAAATTGTTAATCTCTCTGTAATCCAGTGTAACTACTGTCTGTTTATTTTAACTGTGGAGCTTTTCTCCCCGGGCCTCCACTGAAAATGGACCTACGTCCAGTCGGACACTCCCAGTCAACAAATATAAATAAATAAATAAAATAAATAATAATATCCAAATACAGTTTTTTATATATATATCCATCTATCCACAAACCCTTTTCCCCTTTTTTGTACACGAGGTTGAGGTGTCACTTCAACAGTGACAATCATCCAGAGCCAAGGTGTACACTGCCAGGTGGATAGCCCTGGCGCAATAATTCTTCTACACCACACACTCACACCTATGGACAATTTAGAGTGATCAGTCCACCTAATGCATTGTCTTTGGAATGTAGAAGGAAGCCCACATGAGCACAGCGAGAATGTGCAGACTCTGCCCAGAAGGCAACCCAGCCAAGGAACAAACCAGCTGCTGTGAGGCAACAACCCTATCCACTGTGCCACTGTGCAGGTGTACCTAAAATGACTGAAAGAACATAAGATCAACAATAAAAAGACTGACAGAAAAAGATCAACACTGAAAAAAGGAGAAAAAAGAAAAGAAAGAAAAAGAAGAAAAAAATCTAATTTATACTAGGGAGAGATTTTTGCTTTTTCCTCCTGCTGTGAGACCATGGACCTGATATATTTATTTATTTATTTATTTTTTTATTTTATTTTACATTTGTTAGCCGGGATAGTCCGACTGGATACATGTCCATTTTCAGCGGAGGCCAGGGGAGAAAAGCTCCACAAAACACAAACAATACTAGACAAAGACAAACAAAGCAGAGTATCAAATAGTAATAATACATAGTATGAAGTAGCAAAATAAAGTATTGAGCAAAACAGGATATCCTAGGACAAGAAGAAAAATATATATGATTTTTTTTTTTTTTTGTGAAACTAGAAATTCATATGAGGAGTGTGATGACTAGAGGTGCCTTATATATATACTTAGTAGGGGATAGGGGGTGGAACTCCAACAGGGGGGTTGTAAAATTAAAAATGTGATAAAATCTAAGTAGAAAGAAAAACATTCAGAAATATGACAACATTGAAAGACATATTGCAATGTTTTTGCAGGGGAGCATGCCCCCCATGTACCCTCTATACCCCTACACTCCCTGATAATTATATATACCAACTCCAAGGTCAGAAAGTAGTGGGCAAAGGGCATAAACCCCTCCCTAGTATAAGTTCAAGTTTGTCAGTCTTTCTCAGTTTCAATTTGTTTCTGTTAGTCTTTTTACTGTTGATCTAATGTTGTTTGAATCATTTTAGGTACAGGTATATATGGGTCTATTCCATAAAATCAAAAGACCGAAAGGCAAAATATCTAAAATGTGAAATATTGAAAGTTTTTTTAATGCAGGGGGCAAGTCCCCTGCACCCCCACCCACCCGTTGCTAATTATATATACCAACTCCAAGTTTGCACAATAGTGAAGAAGGGGCAAATTCATGTTAGATATTTCACATTTTAGATATTTTGTCTTTCAGTCTTTTGAAATTTTGATCTTATGGCATAGACCCACATATACATGCATATATATATATATATATATATATATATATATATAATTAATTTAAATCAATAGAAAAATGATTAATTGCTTTAAAATCAATGGAGAAAAATCATGATATTAGGGATGCTGTAAGACAGATATTACAAGGAAAAGGCTAGAGGTGAAGTAGTTATCAATATCATCAACCATTATCCATGAGGCATTTACATGCATATTCTTTATGTAGATGTTCTGACAGGGCAGTTATAAAATCAGCAAGGGAATCAGCATCCCTTGAGTCAAGGGAGATTAATCCACAGGGCTGGACCAATTCTTGAAAAGGCACTTTTTCCCATCTTTGATTTAAATGGCGGCCTTTGCAGAGAGATGTGTCTAGGTTGGGAATTTCTTGTATAGTAGGTTGATTGTCAGATGGGGAACAGCCTTTTCAGACGGGGGAACAATCTTTCATTTAATATTTAAATATTAGTGAGCCTAATAAGCAAGTGGTTCTTTCAGTTACAGATAACTAATTACGTTTCTGCAGAAGGAAGCAGTTGTGAGTCAGGGAGTCAGAAGGCAGTGCAAACCTACAAATTTTATTTTCTGTGGCCTGTAAGCTCTTAGCGCTGTAGGAGGAATGGAAGGTTAGGAGAGGAAGACCATAGTCAAGTTTGCGTATGATAACATTTTTGCTTATTGCCATTCCAAATGGCAGTGAGAAGAGGTAGAAATTCTGTAGCATAGTTTTATTTGGGAAAGGACTTTAATAGCAATATTATCTGCGTGGGAAGAGAAGGAAAGTAAGCTATGAAGGGTGAAACTTGGGTATTTTTATTCAGTAACCCTGGCAGTGATGTTTTGGTTGTCTGTTATAGAAATTAAAGGAAGCCAAGGACATTTGCAAGGGGATGAGAAAAGCATAACATTATTCTTTTTGTACTTAATCTGTAGTTTGTTGGAAGTGGCCCACTGGCAAAAATTGGTGAAAGACCATTGAAGCTAGCATTTCTGACTAAAAGGACATTTGTTAGCTTGCAGAAGAATTATATCATCAGCGTAAAGTAGGATGTTTAATGAGGGAAGATCATACCGGAGGTCATTGACAAATAAGGAGAAGACTTGGGTTCCTGACACTGACTCTTGAGGGACCTCCAGTGTTGAATGTTGTTTTCAAATATCTCAGCCATGGGACAGAGAGCTGACAGGCCACAAGTCCTTGTGGGTTTTGAGGGAGGGTACTTTGTGAAGGAGAACAATGATGGGATGCTTTGGAGCTGAAGGAAATTTATTATAGATATAAATAAGAGTTTTAACAATTTTGTCTGCAGCTTTACTAAGATAAGAAGGGTGAAGCTATGATTGTTTTGGGGTGATTGTTTAAAGTTCTTTAGAAAGTTTTTAGTTTCCTTTACATAGATTTCCTGAAAGTGGAAGGCTGCAGTAAATTCAACTAGAGGGTAGGGTGAGGGTTGGCTGTTTTTTTTTATTTGCTTAGTTTTCTGTTGCGTGTATTGTCACAGAATTGTTAAGCATTAGTACATGCTCACAGCCACAACTTGTTTTACTGTGACGTTTTTTTCATTACCTATTTTATTATTATTGTGGGGCTTTTGAAAAAAAAAAGGTAACATGCATGCTTATCATATCTAACCACATAAGAAAAAAATAATATAACCACTTTTTAGTTTACTCATGTGTCTGCATCCATGTTTTACCTTTCATTCTCATGCATGGTGTCAGGGTGGTTGAATTACTGCTTCAGAGCTCCTGGTTCTCTATTTGGTTCCTGCCTGGAGTGCTTTCTGCACTGAGTCTGTGTCTTTACTGTGTCCATGTGGGTTTCTCCAGGTGCTCTCATTTTCTCACATATCCCAAACACATTTTGTTAGAACTGTTGATCCTTTAAATTGTCCATAGGTATTTGTGCAGTGGGACAAGTGTGTACATGTGTTCTGCAATGGACTGACGTTCCATTCAGGTTTGGTTCTCTGCCCTGCACCCAATGCTTGATGAGACATGTTCCACCATCTCCATAACCCTAAAGAGAATAATGTAGGCCCTAGAAAATGAATTAATGATGATTTATTTAGTAACTGACTGCTAGTCAACCTGTTTTCCTAACTTTACTTTTTGACATTTGAGTCCAATGCATGGTGCCACAATGGTACAGCAGTTAGTATTGATGTCTTACAGAGATTGATTTCCGAGATCAATTCATGCCTCTGTGCCTTCTTCGTGAAGACTGTAAATTGTCTTTGTGTCCATGTGGATTTTATTGGGGGTCTGTTTTCCTTTCACACCACAAAGACATGCAAGTAGGCAAATTGATTATCTTCTATACTGCCCGTAAATGGTCATGAAGTGCGCATGGGATGTATATGGGCATCCTGTGATAGACTGGCTCACCATCCAGAATTAGATGACTGCCCTACTTTCACTGAACCCTAAGATAGGGTTAGACTTACCCTCATGACCCTGAAGAAGATAAAGCGGATATAGAAAAATAAATTAATGAAGACATGATTCTGATGTCTTTGTAAAAAAACTATTTAGGTTCATAGGTTCTTAGATGTATAACAGACTAATTATCACTGGGACCTTTATAAGCATAGCCAAGCATGCCAAATGTATCTGACAATTTTATGCGCCTTAGAGGTTATTTTAAGGGGTATATGTAAGATAGGTCAAGATTTACAGGCTGCCTGTGTCCATTACTGACTTAGCTGCTAGACATGGGGTGTATTTCCAATTTCCCATCCATTGGTCCAGGCTTGTTTTGAATAGGGCTGGGGAAGAGCTCTGCTTCACACAGATGAGAAGCCTGCTCCAAAAAAGGGGAATTCACTGAGATATATACCTATCCCTCCAATTGTCCTATTTATGTTGCAAGCAAAGTTTAAAACCCTAGATCGAGTAATATACCCTGTATACTTTTTGTAAGGAACCTCTGTAGATATTCCAGTTGTTATACATGCCTGGTCAGTACCTACTGAAGATGGGCCTGATGAGGGCTGAATACAGTACATTGATGACTTCTTTGTACCTAGATGCCATGCTGTTGCTTATGAGCTGAGCAATATAGAATGATTTCCTTACTACATCAGACACGTATTGGTTGAAAGCCAGGTTACTGTCCACATGTGTACCCAAATTCCTGGCTACTGATTCTTCTCTTAGGGATGTGCTTTTGATGAGACATTTCCTAGGGTGGCTGATTTCCTAAAGGGTACTATTGTGCATTTCTTGGCATTGAGTTTTAAGCCATGGCTTTGGACACCAGCCATTTTGTGTTAGCCCTTCTTGCAGGATGTTAGCGTCTTGGGGAATTCTGCAACGGTTCTTAGTTTGCAATCACCGTCAGACTTAGTTAACCAACGGTCCTTGATATTGGCCTTAACTTCTGAGAAGTAGATGTCAAAAAGGAGTAAATCCAGCACAGAGCCCAGAGGGACTCTGCTAGTAACTGGCCTCTTTGTAGAGGTTGCCTCCCATATGTTATCTTCCTGGGTCCCATCTGAGAGCCAGTTGGCTATCCAGTACATAACATACAGGTTTATACCTATATTCATGAGTGTGTTTACAATGTCTGAGTGGGGGTATTGTATCAAATGCCTTAACCAGGGTAGGCAATATGTACCATTTTTGTCCTCATCCACTGTCCTGATGACCTTCTCAAAGAAGTCCATCAGGGTGAGTAGACATGAGCTGTCCTTGAGAAAACCAAATTGGATTGGATCCAGTGTTTGAAGGTTTTCTATGTCCTTATTAATCATTTCTATAATAATTCAATGGCTTTGCATATGATACTATTCAGATTTATGGGCTGGTTGTTCCTGGGGTCCATTGATGGCCCATCCTTGTGCAGAGAGATGACAATTGCAGTTCTACATTTGTGTGTTATAAAGTCTGTCTGGAGGCTATGCTTGAAAAGTGACTCCAGTGGTCCTAATAGGTCATGTTTCAGGCTGTTTAGCAGGCATCCTGTAATGTTATCAGCGCCCATTAATGTAGTGTTTTTGGCCTTAGAAAGCACACCTAGGACCCATGACCTAGTGATATTTGAGGAAGCAATGTCTGATGGTATTTCCTGAGGGGGCAACTGGAGGGGGGGGGGTAAAACTGGAGCCAAATTTGTTGGCTAACAGATTTGGTATAAATTCCTGTTCTGCATAAGCAACTCCATTTTCAATGAGTTCTGCACATTGCTATGTCCTGCCTTTGAGGTTTTGGACATAGTTAAAGAAAGCCTTGTGGGTGTCCTTTGCTTGGGAGGCTATCTTTACCTGAAATGTGGCTTTAATAGACATAATCTTCCCTCTTCCTTGTTTGTTTAGATTAATGAGAATGTTTTTTATCATTCCAGGTGTAGTACTTCCAAATCCAGGCTATGGCTTTTTTTATTTTGTTGTACAACTTGTTTATGTTTGGATTGCTCCAGGGTAGTTTGTTTTTTGAGTTAGTTCTGGCCTTATTTCTGGTAGGCATAAGATGTCTCTATGGATTTAGTGACATAATTACACAGGGTTTCTGTGAAAAATTCTGCACAGAGAGCTTTTTTTCCTCAGGGCTTGGGGGGGGGGGGTTGAAATGTTAACAGATTATCATTTAATAGGAGAAAGACTGCCTTAGAATAGTTCCTAAATATTACTGGTTTAGACAAGGATCACAGAATTTATTTTTATAAAGGAGATAGCTTTGTGGTCTGACTTTACCAGAGAGGACGACACTACAATGGGGGGAAGAGGTGCAGCATTCTCCCATGTTTGTGAGTACCAGGTTGAGTATGTTTGCACATCTAGTGGGTGTATAGACTGTATTGGTCCAAGGTGTTTGTGCAGAGGTCCAGAATCTCTGGACCTGTAAGTCTGTGGTTGAGTAAGCAGTCCAGTTTATAGTAGGGTAATTGAAGTCACCTATGAATATGTTATAGGGCTGAATGGTGAGAGCCTCCAGTCAGTTCAAGTATAAGTTATGGGTTTCTTGAATTATAGAGGGTGACCTATAGTTTGAAAGGATATGGTATGGGTCCTTGCCTATGGAAATCTGGATATGGAGAAACGAGAGCACATCATCAAGTTTGACTAGTCTTGAAGTGAGTTTATTGTTGATATAAATCAAAAAAACTGTCTCAGCAAGAGAGAGAAATCATAGGTACTTGTCCTGCCTTGGGTTGGTTCAGCATTTCTTTATTGTATTATGGTTGATATAGATTGAGACACCTCCACCTCTGGCCCTCATCCCCCAAGAAATACTCTCTACCACTCCTCTTCCAGTTATCACCATAGAACAGGTCACCATTGCACTTTCTAAATCTAAAAACATGGCTTTTATGGGCCTAGCAACATCCCAGGATGATTCTTAAATAGCTTGAAACAGGACCTCCAGCAAGAGGCCATTTACTAGTGGTGTGCCTCATGGCTCAGTGCTGGGACCTCTTCTGTTTGAAATATACTTCTCTGAAGTCAAGGCTAATGTAGAAGGCCACTGGCTGATGATGTTTGCAAGTTGAGGGCAATCACTGAATCCCCCAGTGATGTAGATATCCTTCAAAAAGGTCTGAATCAGACAAACGTTTAGTGCCAGAACAATGGCCAAAACGAAATAGAAAAATGCGCAATTATTCCCTTTGGGAAGTCAAATATCCCCGAAAATTACAACATTATTAGCAAACTCCTATGAGTGGACGTAGAAGGAAGAGATCTAGGTACACCGATAGCAGCCTGAACTTTGACCACCATGTGTGTACAGTGGTGAGGAAGTCCTTCTGTGTGACACAGCTTATAAGTAAAGGTATCGACTCTAGATCCAAGGAAATGCCATGTACTTGACCAGGCACTTACAACAGCTGAACTGACCTCAGAGGTTCCTCACAAAAAAAATACAGGGTATACCAACATGTTCTGTGCAGCTGATTGGCTGATGAAGCTATGTAAACAGTCCAATACCTCAGTGATACACTGGATCACATGCTTGTGTGTTATTCTTCTTAACTGAAAAGTTATATCCTATCTGAAGAGTATCATATCGGCTGCAACTCTAAATTTAACATTTATAAATTGTGGCATAAACACCCACATCATTTGTTACTATTAAATATTGGCAAGGCAGAAACTTGTAACAAGAATAACATCTTTATTTGGGCTGCAAAACTATGGAATATATTATCCAAAACAAGTCAGATAGGCAAGACAACTAACTTTCTTCAAAGCAGACTAGACAGCTATGTAGCTGGCCATACATTTACATCACATTTTGTTGTCACAAACTTTGAGACGGTCAGTTTGCTTAGGACAAATAGACTTTAAACTTTAGTCACATTTTAATCTTTTAAGATAAAAGGTAGAAAGTTGTAAAAAGACTGATGTCAGAAAAAAGGTGTCATAAAAACCTTTACCATTATTAAGATTACAATCTGCAAGAAGGATGTACAATTTATTCTTCTTCTTCTTTCGGCTGCTCCTGTCAGAGGTCGCCAAAGCAGATCAACTGTTTCCATGTCTTCCTGTCCTCTGCATCTTGCTCTGTCACACCAACCACCTGCATGTCCTCTCTCACCACATCCATAAACCTTATCTTAGGCCTTCCTCTTTTCCTGTTACCTGGCAGCTTCATCCTTAGCATCTTTTTCCCAATATACTCTGCATCCCTCCTCAGTACATGTCCAAACCAACATAATATTGCCTCTCTGGCTTTGTCTCCAAACCTTCCAACCTGGGCTGACCCTATAATATACTTATTCCTAATCTTGTCCGTCCTCGTCACAGTCAGTGCAAATCTTAACATCTTCAACTCTGCCACGTCAAGCTCTGACTCCTGCCTTTTTGTCAATGCCACTGTCTCCAACCCATATAGCATAGCTGGTCCCACTACCCTCTTGTAGACCTTCCCTTTCACTCTTACTGGTACTCGTCTGTCACAAATCACTCCTGACACTCTTCTCCACCCACTCCATCCTACCTGTACTCTCTTCTTCACCTCTCTTCCACACTCACCATTACTCTGAACTGTTGATCCCAAGTATTTAAACTCATCCACCTTCGCCACCTCTACTCCCTGCATCCTCACCATTCCTCTATCCTCCCTCTCATTCGCACACATATATTCTGTCTTAGTCCTGCTGAGCTTCATTCCTCTTCTCTCTAGAGCATATCTCCACCTCTCCAGGGTCTCCTCTACCTGTTCCCTACTCTCACTACAGATCACAATGTCATCTGCAAACATCATAGTCCATGGGGACTCCTGTCTGATCTCGTCTGTCAACCTGTCAATCAAGATGAAAAGGCTGTTCTTAATATTTAGTGTGAATGTGATTAAACAAAAACCCAAAGAATGTTGTGATTGTAAAAGCCAAAGAATTGTGTGAAAGTAGCTTTACTGAATGTTTTTGTGAAGTTTTTCAGGTCACAGTCATCCTTGTTTATATAAGATGATTTATTATGTTAGAATACCGAAGAAATTGCTTGCCATACAGTTTTTGGCAAACAGATAATGGATCATATATCACACAAACAATAAACATTCCAGTTGCACAAACTACATTTTATTTATTTATTATATTTATCAGGATAGTCTGACTGAACAATGCCTCCTTTCAGTAGAGGCCTGAGGAGAAAGTTCCAATACTTATATAGGTTCATAGGCTCATAGGTGTGTACTAGGCTAATGGCCCTAGAGCCTTTAAAGCCATAGGATTACCTTGGCAACCTGCCACCTGACCTTAGTTCCTAGTGTGTCTGTCGAGTAAAGCCACTGGAGTGATCCCTGGGGTGAATTTTCTATTTCCCATCCACTCAACAAGATTTCTCTTGAAGAGGGCCAGTGAGGTGCTCTGCTTGACATTATTGGGAAGTCTGTTCCATAGCACGGGCAGTCTCTGGGTTATGAACCTGTCCTTCCAGCATGTTTTGTTGATTGTGGTAATGAGGTTGAGGTCTCTGGGACATGTAGTGCGGAGGGATTGTGATTTCTTTAGATGTAGCATTTCTAACAGAGCTGGGTCAGACATGGTTTTGTAAGTCAAGCTGAGATCACATCTAAGTAGGCGATATGAGAGAGAGAGATTAGTTGGAGTTTTTTAAGTCTGTCCATATAGGACAAATATTTAAGGCCTAGGATCCTCTTTGTGAAGTACTTTAGCGGCCTCCCCAGTTGCTGCATATTGTATATTGTATATAATACAAATTAAAATATGCATGAGCAATGAAGAAGTAAGTGAGGTGTGATGCCATGCACCTTGCACAGTAGATTCAACAAGACCTGTAGTAGATTAAACATGACAGGAACTGTGAAGTAGTATTTAGGTTAATTACATAGGCAGAACATATCATAGCTGAGTTAGGCATAGTCAGGAAAGGACAAAGGTGCAATGGTTAACATATTTTGCTTGCGTGATACTAGCTATGTAGGAAAAGTATAGTTATGTCAGTATTAAGGGAGAGAAGTATATGATATTAGCTGAGATATAGTAAGAGTAGGACCAAGTGCAACAGTTTTAGTGTAGATAGAGTTAAGTACTGTTGACAGAGGGTAGATAGAGTTATCTAGTAATTTTTTAAATACATTTTTTTGAAACATCACTTCAGACATAGGCAGACATACACTTATATAAAATAAAACAAACCATATTAACATGTTCCTAGTTACAAACATTTACATCTCATATGATTTTTTGTAGAACTATCATCAATCCAACATTATATAAATTGCTCAATTCCTGCTTTCCCTTTAATCTCACTCTTCTTCTAAAACATTATTCTGCATGCTGTGTTCCCACAATATTTCCATGTTTTTCTACGTAATTTGCTCCTCCCCTTTTTGAAGGATCCCACTTATAGTTCTTTTATCTCTATTACAATATTGAATTCTTCAAATACAGTTGGTCTAGTCTTTGATTTCCATCTTCTAGTGTTTTCTTTTTTGGAAGCCAACAGAATTAAAATTGGCAAGGCTTTACTATGTCTAGGCAATTTAGATTCTATATACCAAGTCAAAAAAGCATTTCCTTAGTTACACCCATTTTCTCCCCCAATATTTCTGACAGAGTATTCTGTAGGGAATTTTTGAAATTTTCCAACTCATTACACCCAAAAACATATATTCCAGTTATCCCTTTCTTCCCATTTCCACCGCCAACATTTGCCATCTACTTGCGGAAAAAAATGTTTGGAGCCTGCTTGGGTATAAGAATACCTTAGCAATCAATTCCAAGCAAAAATCCTAAATCTTCTAGACTTTGTTGTATACTTGGGAGCCATACATATGCCCTCCCATTCTTTCCTTGTGAATTGCTTATCCAGTCTCTCTTCCCAATCTTTTCTAATCTCCTCGGATTGATTCCTATAGTTATTGTGCAGTATTTTATATGTCCCACTAATTACCCATTTTTTAAAGCAGATTCTGTTCTAGATTCAACTAAAAACTCTATCAGAGCAGGTCTTTCTCTTTATTTTCCCCTGTTTTCTTTGATATCAATCCCTGATAAAGAAGTTCTTAGCCTGTAGTCCAAATGTCTTCTTGGCATCTTCTCATACTAATACCTTTCCCTCTCTAGTTATTTGTTCCTAATAACTTGATTCCTTTGCAGTTTTCTCCAGTAAATTCCATCCTCCTCTTACCTATTTTCTGTAACCCTAATTGCAGTCATCCCTATCATCAGAATTTCCTTTCTCCATTCTCGTCTTGGCTTAGTTCATTGAATACCTTCTGCTACTTTATCAATATAATATTCTGTGTGGTTATTGTTATTCTCCTTAATGATTTGCATCCAAAATCCCAGTCTCTCTTTGTTTCTTAAGCACCCCCCCATTTCATCATCATCCCTTTCTACTTTGAATTATAACTTTCTGCTTGTGCTCTGTATGGGAGCTTTAATTATGTAGCTATGAAATACTCCTTCAGATCAAGTAATCCCAAACCACTTTGTTCTAGTGGAAGGATCAATTTAATCTATATGACCCTTGCCCTGTTCACCTCCCAATTCCTTCAACTCTTTATTATTACTGAACACAACGTACCCTCTGGTTGATAAAGGTATGCCTGACCTGTGTGTAAAACTAATGTGACTAAAAATATTTTACTGCTTGTATCCTGATATCCTTAGACAAGAGCTTCCAGTTCCTCAGTTTTTGTATTATTTGTTTGTTTAATCTCTTTCCAAACATCCTTAGCTGACATAACAGAATCCTTTTTAATCCATATTCCTAAAGACTTTATTTTATCATGTCCCCATAAATATGAGTATTGCTGGACCAATTCATGTGTGGGTACATAATTTACAGCTATAGCCTTTGTTTTATCTTCATTCATTTTATATCTCTAAAAGTCTTGAAACTGTCTCAAGATGTTCCACAACACTGTTATGTCTTTTCTGGTTTTATCAGGTACAAATAATATTGTCTGCAAATAAATCCAAATTTTCTTGATTACCATACCAATTATATCCTTGAATTTCTGAGCCCCTTATTTTTTTTGCAAATAGCTCAGAGGTATGTAGTACCGAGAGAGAAAGTATATTAATCCAGCCGGGGGTGGACAAAAGCAAGACCAAGTATCCATTAGATGTTGTTTTAGATAATGTTTAAAGGATTTAAGGGTAGTGTCTAAACTTAGAGGGAATGGAATGTTTTTTCCACATTTTAGAAATGTGACATGAGAAAAGTGAGTTGTCT
>NC_056733.1:820419559-820429559 GCF_019279795.1 Protopterus annectens
GAAAATATAATTAATGATGACATCTCAGAACATATACCTGCCTTCCCCAAATTTGTTAGAAGGAGGGATTTAAACTTGAAGGAGTATTTGGAAATGGGGAGCAAGGATAATTTAGAGGCTTCCAAACACAAAAGGAAAGGCACTTTCAAGTGTGGGATGTGCCATCAATGTTCTTACATGGTGGACACTTCTTCTGTTTTTATTCCCTCCAGATAGATTCATCTCAAAGCCCAGGGTTATTTTAATTGTAAATCGTCAAGGGTTGTGTATTTAGGATGGTGTACTCTATGTTTTAGTTTCTACATTGGGAAGACAGAAAGGCAATTGTGTAGAAGAGTTTACGAACATCTATATGATGTGAGAACCAAGAAGGAGTCGAATGCTTTCTTTAAACATTCCCTTGGTTGTCCCAACATGAATTTAAAGTTTTTTTGTGTTAGAACAGGTAGAAGTGGACCCTAGGGGGGGGAGTTGGGAGACTAAATTAGAATACCGGGAGTTGTTTTGGCAATTAAAACTGGATGCAGGGAAGACTCCCGGTTTAAATGATCATATTAACATTAGTAGTGTTTTGAGAATGAGAGCAGCAAGATTATAGGCACAAATAAATTGTGCTTATTATGCTTGATATATTTTAATTATGAATTAATTTCTATGGATAATTCTTTTATACATATACACTGGTCATGAATTAAATTATATAGGTTTATTTATACATTGTATTTAACATTAATTATTTATTTATTGTGGTTTGTATATATACACAATTTATACAGTATATATTATTTAGAAATGTATATATATAGTTTATATACAATAATACACAACTTTTTATTATTATATATATTTTTCTTAGGATTATTTAAATGTGTCTAATTCAACAAACGTTTAAGAATGTAAGATTACATATTTGAATGGAGTTTTTTATAAGGGAACATTTTATGTTGTTCATCATGTTTTAATGTATTTTACTTGATTGGAAGTTACAGAATTTTAATCATGAAATGTCACATGATGAAGCTGGGGGTATTTAAACCCACCATTGGTTGCACTGATTTTTGTTCTGAGGAAGCCTGGGATTGAACCTGGGTGAAAGCGCTTAACAATTTGTTCATTTTGTTGAAATTTACGATCCGAATAAACTACGTGATTTTTTACTTGCTTGGTGGACCTGTGAAATTATACTTTTTCATTGATACTCTCCTTGGAGTGTGTCTATTGGAAATATATTGAAAAAACAACTTTCTTCACAACTGTCATGTTGTAGTGGTTAGCTGTTGTGACTGTAGTGTGCAGGGTCCTGGGTTCAAGACATGCAAGGGCTGTTTATTTTGTTGCTGGGCAGAACAAGGGCTGCTGGATACATAGTGGTTAAGGCAGTTTTGAGTAGGGGTTTGTGCAAAGCTAAGTGTTGCTAAGTTACGGTTAAACTTATGGGTACTTACACTGTGTAGGCTTCGCATACCAGTGTGCAAATGTGCTTAGCTGTTATATTGCAGCAATGCTGACACCTGCTAAGCATGGCTCAGCCCTAGTAACCAGTGCTCACATCTCACTCTGATAACGTAGCAGGGTAATGACATCTGTAACAAGTGTATGTAATGCCATGTACATAACATGCGTCTATGTGCTGTCATTACAGTAGCAAGGGGTCTGAGTCTCCTGTCTGGGACACTTGAGTATATATGGCTTGTACAACACTCTTATCTATGTGAATGTGTTACATACAAGGATAGTATCCCAGGTTATATGCAGTCACACTGGCATATAGTGTATCATTACCTTACTGGTGTTGACAGTACTTTCCCAATCAAGAGTAGATTGCTAATTGTAGTACTGGAAACAAACACCCCTGTGTGCATAGATGGACTCTGTGTCCTCACTGTCATGTTCCTGGTGTGTGAGCTGTTTCACATTATATATTTCCTACTGGATAATGATCTGACGTGGAAAATAACTGTAGACTACTGTCTGTATAGCACATGTCAGTGAGGGCTGCCATCATGTAGTAATGGCATACCTATCGGTGTCAGATGTGTATCTGTCAACACATTCATCCTACTGCATAGCTAGTTGGTGAGCTGATGTTTGTCAGTCCCTGTACATATGTGCAGATGTCAGGAATTCTTTTTGGATACATACAGGCAATCTATGCTTGACTGACACTGACATGTCTGTCCAGCTGTGTTATAAATGGCACAGATAGGACTCAACACCCTGTACTCACCACATGCCACGGATACCTCAACTACACTTCCACAGTGTACAGGTCTCCAAGACAGACACTAAACATGTTATGTAATACATGTTGCATACATGTGAACTGGAGCACCTCACTGGCCCTCTGCAGGAGGCACCCAGAGGATTGGCTGATGCATGTCACAATCATCCTGGGGGTCACTACAGTGGTGTCTGTAGATAGATGGCCTGCTGGCACATGGCATATGGCATGATACCACTGTACACAAATCCCCTACACTTACCTTCTCTCCATGGACAGTAGCCAGGTACACACCTATGAACACCTGCACTGTTGTACCCCAGTACTGACAAATGTGTACGGGTGCATTACTGAGAAAATCAGTGTCTGTGTGTTAGTAGACCTGTAGTTGGGAATACCCTGAGGCACTTCACACCACAGCACCACCCATTGCCATAATTAGATGTGGCTGCTGCTATAATGGACATTACATGTACCTTGTTATGCTCCTCTCCCTAAGGGCTACCTGGGCCTTGCAATACCAGCACAACACTGTTGTACAAATGGGTTGATAGGCATGGGATACCCACTGAGTTCTGGCAAGTGTGTGTATGTGTGCATGTGTGTATATATGTAGGGTACAGCATTCCGAGGCCACATACTCCTATTACAATATGCATTGCCACACATTATTAGGGATAGTGATGTTGCTGCCCATAGGAGAGGGATGACAATGCATCACCCTACTATGCCTGTGGAATGTGCATTAGATGCATATCCCTGTAGTAACACTCTTGGGATGGACAAGGGGTTGTATTGCAGTCCTGGTCAATGTGTGATGGTGGGTATGTCAGAGTGTCATCATGGGTTCCAGTACGTACAGTATCCACAGTGGGGTGTGGGTGCTGGGTATACTGTCATTACACCATGGTACCCCCAGTACATGTCCCATGTACCACTGTATGGTGATCACTGTCACCATCAACCATGCAGGTAACTGATAACACTATCCAGCCCAGTTATGCATGTGCTGTGTGTAACCTACTTGTAACACATTGGACACACTGACAAGGTAGTTAGCACTGATAGGCCCAGGTTTCTTGAATGTGTGCCTGACTGTTATGTGTTTGTCAATGTGTATATGATGGTATGTCACACTATGTATTGTCCATATACAACCATTGCATCTCCCCTTACCATACTGTACATGCCTGAAGATGTTCTGCATGTAACATGTAACCTGGAACACACCTCATCCTAAAAGCTGTGTGGTGTGTGCAATTAAAGCCACACACATCAGTAGCACTACATACCTAGGTAGGGGTTTAGTCCCAGTGTTGCCAAGTAAGAGTGTGCGTGTATGTGGAGGGATCTACTTCAGGTTGCAGAATATACATGTCCCAGGGGGTCAAAAGAAATATGTGGCATATGATAACATGTCACAGGTATCATCCTGTGGACATACATTCCATCAAAACTACTGTTAGCTGTGTAAATTGCCTCTTCCCCACTGTATAGGTGTGCAGCGATACTGGGGTTGGTATATATAGCTGGGTGTGGCTATTATGGACACAGCCAACATCATTGCAGTTACTGTTGAGTGTATCCCCCAGTGTAGCTGGCCGTAATACTGTACAGTTGATGTTAACAGGTTATGTATTTGTCTATCACACTATCTGTGGTTCTATAGCATCTCTCACATTCCAAAGGGTAGGGGTGTGCCACCACACCAGCACACATATGTTTACCATGTTGAGGATCGCACTGCATTGGGGAAGGGGACATATATCCTGCCGGTACCATCGTCAATGACATTAAACTAGCAGACTGCTTATTTCACAATGTGTTGTTCTGTGTAGTCTGGCTTGGTGGAATTACATAGGTTACAATGGGTTCCTTGCACAGGGTGTGTTGTTGGTTTGCCAGAGACCTAGGCTGAGCCATATGTTTGACACCATGTGTGTGAGTGAGGGGTTTTAATTACTGATATGGCTGTGGTGATATGGTGTGTGTAGGTATGGCGTTGCCCTAGGTGTGTTTGTATTGTGTGTGAGTATTCATGCACACAGTTCTGCCATGTGGCTGCCCTATACAGGTGTTTGTTGGACAGCTGCAGACCCTACCTGGCAGTGTGTGCAGTTGATGCCTTCGGCCACAGACATGAGAACTGTGCATGCCAGAGGTTACACTGGCATGTCCAGGTACAAGCCTTGATATGCTACTCTCCCCTGATGATGACATATGTCCGCTGGAACCAGGTCCCTCCAGGGACTGGCCAGGGCCATGTGCACATGACCTGCTGTGGTGTGGTGTGGACAGCACCCCCCTGCATGCAGTGCTGGGGCTGATACTGCCACTATGGGAGTGGCTTGGTGTCCTTGCACGTCCACATCGACCTCCAGATGTTGGTGTTGCTGGCCTACGTTCATATGGCCGTCAAACTACTCCCACCACATGCTCTAGCATGGACAATCCACATTCGAGGAGGCTCACCATCTCACCCCACTGTCTATCCATGACCCCTGCATAATAACGGTGGGTACCTACAAGATCACGGATGTTGTCACTTACAGCTGAAAAAGCAGCCCTCTGCAGCCTCAGACTCTGTCTGGTATACTGTTCCACACATGCCTGCTCCTCCATGATGGCCTGAAACATGCTTCTGGTGGTACCAGATGTGGCACTTCTGCCAGGGGCACGATGACCAGTGGCCCTCCCATGAACACCACTGTACATCTGCCTATGTGGTACCTTGCTGGACATCTGGCTATGGCTGCTGTGTCCAGACACAGCAGCCATAGATACCACACTGTCCTGTGCACTGCCACCAACCACCAATTGTCCCTCTGCTATGGCCACTGGTGATGGGGTATCTATAGGCACTGTGACTGTGTGTGGGGATGAGGTGGATAACAGGGGGATGTCAAACGGTGCAGTTTCGGCCTTTGATAACCCCACCTGTGCCTTAACACACCTATCATCGTTTTCAGTGTGTGTATGGGCACCAACATCAGATTGCATGCAAGAGGGACCCTGACCCATTTCACCACCTGTGAGGGGAAAACAAGAAACACACTTTAAGACCTGTACATCATTGCTTAACAGTATATATACACACACACACACACACACACACACACACACACACACACACACACACACACACACACACACTGACATTCCACCATAATACCTACCTGTCCCTGAGTTTACAGACTGTCCCAAGTTTATTCACTTAAGTTCCCCATCCTGCATCACACTTAGAAACTTACACTCATTAATACCAATCATTAATGTATCATTCTTCTTATTGCTTAGACAAGTGATCACAAAACATGACCTGTTACTCCATTACCTCTTTGACTTAATTGGGGTCGGGTTTACAAGGACTCACTGCTGTCATCCAGTGTTAACCCTGGGGTTGTCCAGACATCAGGAGCATGGCCCCCCATATGTTAGGGGCTACTACAGTCACTCAATAATGTCATGCACATGGAGTGTCATACATATGGAGTGTCATACATAACTATTGCTCAGTAGATGCAGGATCTGTTGCTCTATTAACTTATTATGTGGACAACAGTAATATTTGGATATACTCACTGGTGTTGTCTAGTAATTCCCCAATGCATCTGCAGTGCTGCATACATGGGTATTCTTTCACCTTTCTGCTGATTGCAATTTTAGCAGTATACCTGGTGTCTAGTTTCCCTCCCAATGCATGTTCTATGCTACAGACCTTATTGTACTATCAGCTGTCGTAAGATTACATATCAGACAAGTATTCCTGGTGTCTCATGTGTCATTCCATGTACTGCACGATTCCAAAGGGAAGTCGAGATGTATGAACAACCCCACAATCACACATGTGCATACATAGACACACACACAAACACACAAACAGATACACACACACATCCTACATGCATCACCCCTCTCCAATCCACCAGATTGCACTTACAGACAAAATAACCCCCCCCACACACACACTTACAGGTGAGGTTGTATGAAGATATTACATACAGACCTCCCATTACCCATCTGTCAACATGCATAACATATGGTACTCAGCAGCATGCAGTGCAGCTATAGTCAATCCATGCTAGCAACAGTATACATCTGTGTGTGATGCATTGGCTGTGTTAGTAGGTGATGCCCCTTCCCCTGGAAAAATACTGCACCCATGTACCCAGTATTGCTGTGCACCTGTTCAGCACCCTGCCATGTACTGTGCACCATACCTCACAGGTGTACACACCATTCCTGAATGTGTATTGCTGTGTCAGTTATGTCTGCTCTGCTGCTCACAGCCGCTATGTGTTTGTCCGATGCATACCTGGGATGATATGTGGACAGATGTCATTTGTGAATGGTTGATGTCTGATTTACACGTCATCATCAGCGGTGTATGTATGATGAATACAATACAATTACACTGACAACAGTCAAACTTTACCATGGCTATGGGGAGTGTACACACCCTTACTGATATGATGTCCTCTTCCTTGATATGCCATGGGACCAGATTATTGCATATATTAACATTACATGAGCCTGATATGTGACATATGCCCTATACAATCAAATGCAGTGTCAAACAAATGTGTTAGTTGTGCTGTTGCTGATTGAGATGCATACATTTCGTGGGTGCATATGTGTGCACAATCTTATCACGATGGTTTGTTGCACCTACTGTTATGTGTACTGCAGCAGTCACTATTCCTGGCAGGGGTATACTAGCATGGGCCATCTGCATTTGCCAGTATATGGTCAGCCTGTCCTACACATGTCCCCCAACTCTGCATGATTCCAAGGTCAACTCATGTGCACATTCCTTGGAGTTCACACACTGCCGTCACTATTGCTATGGAGTCAAGGTTATGTCTGCCACAGTTCCTGACCCTGACTGTGTGCAGATACAGCTATTTGTAGCATCCTTTGGATCCTTGCTGCAGTGCACTGTTGTGTCATGATGACACCCCCTCCCCGCCTTCAGCCTTTTTGCAGATGTTTGACAACTATGGCCTACACATGTGTCAGTTTGCAGTGTCCCAAACACTGAACACCACATTTAACAGCCTAGTCCCAGCTAATGAACGGCAAACATACAGGTGTACACTGGCACTGGCATGGTACAGATGGGGATGTTGGGCCTGAGGTGGGGTGAGGTGTTGGTTGTGCAGCACATGTATCTTACATGATAATGTCTGTAGGTGTCCAACGTGGTCTTGGTACACCAGTACACATTGCAATGCATGCCTTTTGGGGACCTCTTCTGTTATGCATATGCTGCCTGTAGAGAGGCCTGGCTGATGTTTCCTGTGGTACAACTGTCACATCTGATTACCCTAACCCATGGGCCACACGTTTGCAGAGTCCAGGCAATTGCTGACACAGGTACTGTGCAGCTAGTACTTGCTAGACATTCTCTAACCCCCTCAGTGTTGTGGCATGTTACTAGGCAGCCTGCATGACTGTTTGCTACATGTGACATCATCTGCCTTGGATGGCCATCTGTTTATTTCCTACATTATTTCTGTCCTAGTCCTATACATCCTTGCCACATACATGACTGTCTGCACTGTTTGCCATGGTGTATTCAATGGTGAGGTATGGTTACATTTCCAACTCCTGGGTGCTACCTGTTGGGTATTGGGCCCACGCCATGGTATGTAAGATGTGTGAAAGCCATGGCTACCTCTGTTCCAGGTAAGTAGGCACATTTGATGGCCAAACATCATGGACAGCAGACCATTTCTTGGTGTGACATTGGGGACATGTATTTGCTGGAAGGTGCTTTTCCATGACAAATGCATATGGTCAGTATCTCAACAGCTGCTTTCACTATATTTTATCTGGAGTGTATGCACACATATGCTTCCAGTGTTTGTGAAGGTATGTATTCCCGATATTTGTTGTCCTAACATATAATTCCATATTACACAGTCATTGCTCATGTTAGGATCACATTGCAGGTTGTAAGGGTTGTGGACTGCAGTATTGTGATATGCCGTAATATAGATCTGTAACAGTTGTCATTGTAATACTGGTATATACACTGCTGTAGCACTGTATAAGGGTGATGTTTCACACATGTCCCTACTGTAAACCGTTTGTCCCACCATTATGTTCATCTCTGTAAACACATTTTACAATGGCAGGATGTTAGTTATATTGCAGGAGTCTGACATACCCTTCAGATACACCATCATGGTGACCACTGTGATGCAGTGCAGTTAACAGCAACAATACGTGAACATGTACAGCATGCATTATGGGTAGGTGTGTTAAATGTGTGCATGGAATATACCATAGCCCCTTTATTGATTGGCAAACCTGAACAAACACCATACTCACCAGCTACAGGCTGCTGCCTTGGAGGTATACCAGAGGGACATACATAAGTGTGTGAGAAATGTGATGTCAGTAGCCACAGCTGTGGCATTGATACAGGGTGGGTGCAGCATTACAGTACATCAGCAGTCCAAGCCCACAATACTACAGATTATGCACATCTGTTTATTACTACTATGCAGCAACAGACTATATATATGTCATCTCACATATGCATGATCTAAATGGACAGATGCAGATGGATACGCAACAGTGGTCTATTGATGTGCCCTGTGGCCCTACCTGCATGCTTTTCTGCCATTGTGTGGGTAGCACCCACCATTACTATGCTCTCAGCCAAGTGTTGTGTCAGGCAGGTGCCCCGAGGCTGGCAAGGAGCTCCTCAACATGTGTCGGGGGGAGGCTGGATGGCATAACCCCCTGTTGTGAGCTGAATCCCCCCCCCCCAACTGCAGCAGCACACCAACGGGCATTGTGAAGTAGGTCTGTGCAACGATTCAGGACCTGATGATAACTGCGGTTATGCAGGCCGACATCGTTTACCCTGTGGACAAGATCGTTCCACAGGGTGGTCTGCTCTTGCTGCTCATGGGCTGTTTGGCCAAACAACACCTGGTACTGCTGCACCAGGTGTGAGATGATGACCTCATTCTCCTCCACTGTATAAATGGGAAACCTCTCCTGGGACATCTTGCCTGAAAGACATTAAGATGGAAACAGGTCTGAGGACCTCATACAGCAAGGTTATCATCGATTTTAATACACATCTCTGTCTCCCCCCACCATATCTGCAACAACAATCTGATCACACAACTCAACAGGTATGTCTACAGAATACCTACCATTGGGACATATATCATATTGTACAACACTTTGCGCTATGTGTTTGTAGCCATGTTCCCATTGGGGACATTATCATTGCTGGTCTGTTACGGACAATGTCACCTGCATGCCATTAAGAGCCACTATAGTTCCATATATGCACGTGGTCTGTTTGCTATGTGATTGCTGCACATCTGTTGTTTTGTGTTTTTGTGGATATCTATGCATGCTGTTGGACATGATCTGGGAATGTGTGGACTATTACCACCCACATATGTTCTATAACAGTGACACAATAGCATATTTAGGGAACAGTTGCCAGCAGAACCACCTCTCTCACCTCATCTGGCCATGTTACCAGGCCACATCACATGTGGGACCCACCCTGGAGCCTCCACATCTACTGGTCCTGCACTACCTGAGGTCAGGTCCAAGTTCTGGTGCATAGGGAGCTCCACAGAGACTTGGGAGATGTGCTACAGCACCTTGAAGCCCTCAGTACACACTCACAGGGTCTGCATGCTCCTCCTGCTCAGCTTCCAGCCCAGGCACCTTCATGGCCGTGAAGCTGATGTTGTGACTGGCCATGGGTGGGGGCCTTGTTCCTATTGTTTCCATATGAGG